>NW_020455261.1:608383-750569 GCF_003342845.1 Nothoprocta perdicaria | reverse complement strand
GCGCGCGGCGCGGCGGGAGGGAGGCGGGCAGGCGGGCGCGGAGGGGCGGCGAGCGGGAGCCCCTTTCTTCTGCCGCCGCCGCGCGTGGCGGGCGGCACTGGGCGGCGGCCGTTGGGCGGCCGTTGAGCGGGCGTTGGGCGGCCGTTGAGCGGGCGTTCACCGCGGCGCTGTCCGCAGGGCGCGCAGCCGCGCGGGCGGCCCCGGCCGGGCGGTGATGAGGGCGCCGAGCAGCGGCTGAAGGCGGCGGCTGGAGGCGGCGGCGACCATGACGGTGTTCAGGCAGGAGAACCTGGAGGAGCACTACGAGACCGGCGACGAGCTGGGCAGGTAGGCGGGCCGGCGGCGCGAGCGGCCTGGCGGGGGAAGGCCGCCCGTTTGCCTGATCATGCCTTTATTTCATTATTCCTAAGCTAACGCGGGTTGCTTGCCTTACGGTGAGGCTGCCTGGATTCTGTGGACTCCGGCATGCCGCAGCTGGAGGGGGAAACGCCGCTCGCACGCGTGTGCAAGGTGCCCTCGGACCTTAGACACAGTTTCAGAGAATTGTGGTGCTTCCTGTTGCTAGTCAAGCAAGTGCCTCCACACGCAGCGAGTTTGTAGCGAGGAAATTTCCGCTGTGGTTTCAGGCTGCAGCAGCAGCCAGGGGCTCAGTGTGCATCGCGTGTCGCTTTTGTTCCAGCAAGGCGGCGGAGGAGCTGTGCAACTGCCTGTTACTGATGCCGCTGTAACCGAGAGCCCTTATGGGCATCTCCGTGCAAGCCCAAAGTCAGAACAAGAGATTGAGCAGAGCGCTGCGGACCATCAGCTTGATGATCCCTGCTTGTTGAGTGCTGTGCAGTCACCCCCGCTGCCACAGAGCTGCAGGGAGACACGCTGCCGGCTATTACTCTTGTCTGCTTTTTCTCCAGCGTCCATGGATCTTAATTCAGTGACAAACTAGCCATCTTAGGTGTGTTTTGTGAGGGTTCTCTTTAGTGTCTCTCGCCCTGCCCCCGTTTTTACTTTTAAGTAGGGTGATATTTTAGTGTGTCAGCATCGCAGAAACTTTCTAATGCGCATCGCAGTGACTTCCAAGCTTGCAGTCAGTGTTTAATTACTACAGGGCAGGGTACTTGAAGCCGATGATCCCATGTCATCTTGTGTGTATCCTTACAGTGAAGGATCCAGTACTAATAGGCATTGCAAACAAGACGCTTGTGTAGACAGAACACATGAAAAAGACTGATTAAAAAAAAAAAAAGCCTACTACTTCATTAGGAAGTATACTGAACTGTCTTTAAAATAAACTTTTATATAGCTTAAAAGCTTGTTGTCTTGCCTGTGCAGGTATATGATGGGTGTGTGATTTTATTTTTTATGAAGTATTATGTGTAGGTGTCTTCATACCTCTAGAGTAGCAGGCTGTGTTGGACCGCCTATTCATATTTACCTTTCTGATGTCTTATTAGAAAGGTGTGTTGTCATGCTGTAAGTTAAACTTGTGTGGTTTAAGTATTTTGTTTGCATGCTTTTTTTTTGTTTTCTGATCGGTGTGATTTTTTGACAAGAACATGTAGAATGTTTTGGAATTTAGCTTTAGATTTCAAGATTTAAAAGAAAATTTGTCAACAGAATGTTTTTTCTCTCCTGTATATTTATTAAGTAGAAAAATTGCCCTAAGTCTAATTATATGAGAAATATTTTTAAAAGCAAGGATTTTTCCAAACAAGCTTTGGAAGTCAATTACTAACTCAAAAAAAAAAAAAATCATAATCCTCATGGAGAGTTTCATTTTTAAGTTGAAGAGAGATACAGAGAGATATTGTTATCTAGTGAAAAGCAATTAGAGTTTTTCAAATTGACTGAAAGATAGATAATGGAATTTGATAAATATTTGGTATGTTAATATGGTCAACAACAAAGAATAGCACAACTGAAGTTATTCATTTTTCATGATAATGCTATATATTCTTGGTGTTCTGTCTTAACCCATGATACTTCAAGGATTTACAAGAAATTAAGCTGAATTCTTTTTTCTTTAAAAATAAAAAAAACTAAGCATATCATCTACTTTTTAAAAAATAAATGAATGACAAGAAATTTTCAAATGTTTGAGAGGACTTTTGTTATCAAAACTAATATGTGCATTTAAAAAGCCCAGAGCTTTCGCTTCAGCATCACTTTGAGAAGCCCAGATTATTTCATTGATAAGTCTTGCCATAAAAACAAGACTGGATGGATCCTAGGATAGTTGTTTTGTGGTTTGGTTTAGTGAAATTTTCAACTTCTTTTTAAACGTACATTTTTAGACTTGGTTGAAAATCTCTTTTGTAAATCTTTCTATTCTTTCTCTACCCTTCTATCTTTCCCCCTTAGGTTTCTCACATTTTTGCATATAAATGTACTTGCAAATGACAACCCTGAGGCTCCAAACTCAGAAAGCAAATGAATATTAAAAATGCTTTTGACTTTAAAATTTCATGTGATTATATGGGAACGTGAAATATGTTTTTTACTACTTGGTTAGCTAAGCAGTGATGAAAGGTTCAGTTTTGCTAGTTCACATTATTCCTTTTTCAGGGAAAAAATCCACTGTCCTCTTCATCAGCTAAGGGATGTTTGCATAAACAGATCCTAAAGTTTCCAGGACTACTTGCAGTTTGAGCTACTTTTATTTTATTATTTTTATGTCACTTATGTCGGTAGCTAGAACAAGAAGTAACTTTGCTATTCTAGCTAAGGTCACTGAAAGAAGATCAAATGGGTTGTGTAAATTAATTTGAAACATTGAAATTAATATAGGTTTTAGTATAGCTTACATAAAATCCAGAGTTTTTTGAAAAAAATAGAGGGACAGAGATATTGTTAGGCTAAAAAAATACACTTAATTTTACGTCAGTTCACAGTGTCTTTGTCGAAGAATATTCCTCATTCCTCAATTATCACTATGTTTTAGATTCTTCTTTGTTTTCTTTTGACTTCTCCATAGGAGAAGTAATAAAGGAATTTGCACAAGTGAGTACTTACAGGATCACTCTTAATTGTCTTGTCTGTATGTGATCTGTTCTGGCACCTTTGTGTCTGTTCAAGTTGCTTTGTTTTTGGTTGACTTAAGTTTGTGTGCCAAACAGTGTCATGAGATTTGTGAATCAAATAGTGTGCTTAGTAAAGAACATAGATGAAGAACCTGCTTTTATGCATAGTGTATGCTGCACTATATATGTATTTTTATCATTTTACAAATCTAAATTGATGTGTGTTGCTGCATTGTTCAGATTTCCTGCAGATGTGGTAAACAGTCATCTAACCGTGGAATTTCAAAGGCTGATAGAGATTCAGTTCCTGCTAGGGTAGAGATTATCATGCAACAAATTTGCTAAAGCTATTTTGTTCATTTTAATTCTGTCTGCAGTGGCAGGCTGTGTGACCATGCATTTCAAATACCTTGTTGCAGTGCCTTTCCTTCAGCTTGCCCAAAAGCAGGAATTCACGTTCATTGGTATTCAAAACCTCACCACGGTGAGCATGCAAGTAAAGACCATGAAGCCATATCTAACTAATCAAAGTGCTGGTGGTTTTAGTTTTGTTATTTTTCCCGGCCTTGTGGGGTTTTTTTTTGTTGTTTTGTTTTTTTCTGTGTGTGTGTGTTTGCTTTCTCTTTTTTTTTTTTTTTTCTTTTTTTCTTTTTTTACTGAGATACACTTCTCTAGGAATTAGAGCAGAGTAGCACAAATTTTCCATGTCTTAGCTAGGCAATGTCTCTGAAACAAAGCTGCAGTAGAGACATACCTTGTGTTCTTTTATATGAATTAATATAATTATGTGATTTAGTTTATGGCCTTATAAACACCTCTGTGCTTCTTCACCTTTCGTTTTGTTTTATTTTTAACAACTTCTTTTATACAGCTTCCTGAAAGAACTGTGAGTTGTTAAAATTATGTTTTTGAGAAGATTGAAGAATGGTATTGCATTGCATTGCACTTTGGTGAGATATATATGTATATGTGCCTAATTTTTAAAAAAAAATGCAAGTGGAGAACTTAAAATGTCATTTTGGAAGTAGTGTGCTTCTGAATGAAATGACATCTGCATGCTCATAGAATTTCGTTATTAGATCAAATGTTTTTGAAAGGTGACAGAAATAAAAATGTCAGATAACAGAAAGTCTCTTAGGATCAACTGAAAAAAAATTCTTTTGCTTGTATAGTGAGAAGTTTAATATGGAGAGAAAAAAAAGAGGAAAAGAACAATCCGGTGTATTAATTATGATATATTAAAATAGCTATTATTAATGCTAGATTGCTGTTGATTCCAAAAATAGAAAAAGATACCTAACAATTTTTGAACTTCAAGTTCATTTGGACCTGTGGGCATCAGCAGAGTAACACTTGCGACTTGTTCAGCCTCCAAAATAATGATGACTCTCAGAAATTCTGTCCATTGGTCTGTATTTGCCTGATAATTCATGAAGCGGAGGAGTTAGCGCTGTTAGTGTACTGCTTTTCACTCTTATCTGAAGTATCTAATCACCTCATCAGTTGTGAGAGAAAAATGTATAGCATAACATGCTGATGGTGCTGATAAGAGAGAACAGGCAGTTAGGCAAACATGATGATGCGTGTGTACAATCTGAAAAGCACTTTTACTTTTGAGTGTTCATTAAGAACAGAAAATGTTTCTCAAGAATGTGAAAACTGATTTCTGTAGAAAGCAGCAGTCATGCAGGCAGAAGACTTCTATGTGAGTATGTACATACGTTTTCAGAAATGCTACTTTTTGGAGCTGCAAAGGATGCTCCTCTGCTTTTCACTGTAGCAGTGAATTGCATTTTAGTATTGGAAGGAAAGTAAAAGCACTTAACAAAAAATGCTTGGAAGAAAACTAGAATTTGACCTTCATGCTGCTTTTCAAACCTGAAAACCTGAACTAGTCATAATAAAAAGCTGATGTAATGAAACTGTGTAAGTATTGTCAAATTCAATTATGAGATGTATAGCACATTGAAATCTATTGAGGCGGTGTGTCCTAAGAACATCGCATTTACCTTGATTTCATTAGTTTAAAACCTATGCTGTCTTTCTAATACTTTTATAATAGAAAATATTTTCATTTTAATTATCAGATTAGAAAGTCATACAGGAGAGAAATAAATAAACAAAAAGCCATGTGAATGATGGTCTAGTAAGGCTCAAAGAGAATGACATGTCCAAAATTTTAGCAATGCTAATTTGAAATTTCTAACTTGTCACATAAACTTAATGTAGCCTCGTGTCAGGTTGCTCCATTAAATGATATACATTAACCTTTGTTTTCTACAGAATAAAAATGGTTAAATACTGAAGATGCAGAGTATACAAATCTTTACAGTGCCCTTTTCCTGTTAGATTTTTTTAGATGGACCAGTAAACAATGCAAATGTGGAATTCTCTACTTAACTACATGTATATGAATTCTGGTAATACATGGTAATGAATTACAGAAATTTGAGTGGAGTCTAGGAGTTTTTTAGGGACAAGGACTTGGGAAAGAACCATAAAAATGCTTGCTTCAGAGTCACTATGCAAGCAAGGAAAATGTTTGGTAGGTATAGTTCGTAGGTTTTTTTTTTTCTTAAGAAAATCCCTAAATGCTAATTACAGATTATACAATAGAACTTTGAATACTGCTTGTGAAAAATTTCTGGGTTTTATCAGTTTTGTTGGCTCTTGGAAGAAATGCGTAATTTGCATGTTCTGATTGTCATAGTGATACTGACTTGATCGAGTCTGTACCCTGATAGTTGCTTGAGCACTAGAAAATAATTCATCTGAAAAGCATAGGGGGAACAATTTCTCATTTAGATCTTTTTCCACTTTACCTCCAAAAAGTGCCTCAAAATGCCTGTTTTTCATATATGCACAATAAATGAGCTGTTGACTATGCAGACTGCGTTAGAATGTCTCCATTCAGTACTAATGGCAACAGTTATTGCCTTATAAAATGCATTGTATAGTTGCTGCATAAGAGGTGCTGAAGGGTTGCTTTTGAAATAATTACCTGATTCTTCTTAATTTATTTCTCCCTGTGTGTGAAAAAAAGAATGCTTAGTAGGCCTTTTAAAACAAAGTATAATTAAAACTATAGTTTTCTGCTTCACTTTAGGTGCCTTCACTTTAAATGTTCATAACTTTTTAAATTTAAACTCATCAGGAAGTAGATAAAATATTTTTATTTGATATTTTTTCTTTTCTAGTTAGGCTGTGCAGTGTACATTCAGTACTGAAATTGATGTGCTTGAACTTTCATTAACTTTTTTGTTGTTGTTGTTCCCACTCCTTTTTTAAATCATTATCTCCTTTTACAGATGTTCAAATATGTCATTTCCTTTACCAGAACTGTGTGTACGGAACAGCACTTGGCTGTTAGGTTAGGAAGAGGGAGGCTGAAGCTGCATTTTCATAACTGCATGCCAGGATAAGTCTGTGCTGACGGTAACTGAAAATAGTGGTATCACTTTCCTCTGCTTTGTGATTCTGTTCCCTCTTTTGTGCTATCATTTGCACACACTCAATTGGGCAGTCAGACAAAAAACACCTTATATCTAGCTTAAAACAACAGTCCCTATTTAGATCAACTGAAAGCACTGGTAAAATCTCAACCTGGGTAGAGATATGGTTGCAGCTGTAAATCTGCTTACATTTAAATACATGGGAGGGAAAGAGATAATGAGTAACATCCATACAAGGCCAGAAAAATATAAACTAACAACAAGGAAGTTGAATTGGAAGTTAGGATGTCAGAATGTTGAGGTTTTAGAGAAACCTTGCAAAATAGTTGCTGGTATTGATAACATTCAAATGCAAATTACATAACTGGTAACATTTATTCAAAAGCTTATCTTTTTTTGAGGGGGGATATTACTTATTTTCTATGAGAACTACATCTGGATTTAATAGCTAGGTGACTTTATATTTTTAACTGGTTTGGTTAGGCCAGCAAAACAACACAATTTATGGTACAATTTATATTATGAAGGAAAAAAGTCAGTTAAAGCAGTGGTTTTGTTTCCTGTATGACGCTGGTTTGTGTTTGCATTTCTGTCTCAGATTAGATGACTTTTCCTCAAGCATTTATTGTGAAGTAACTAAGTACCTTTCTTGAGGGAAGGTAGGTGAACTAAGGAAGGATTTTCCAACATTTCTGAAAAGCATTCATTAGCTAATAATGGAGAAATATGGACATAGAAAGTTTATCTCTAAAGATCCTGAAGCCTAAACTACTTCCTTATTATGCAAGAAGTATTGGAGTAAAAGGTCTTTTTGTCTTGTTTTGGGTACAACAAGGTATCGGAGACAGAGCCACATGATCAATAATACTTTTTTTTCCCCCTTATATTCTAAAATTTCATCACTTGGAGGTGAGACAGCAGAAGTGGAGCCCACTTATTTTGCTCTGTTGTTGGATGACATTGTCTTTTTTTATACAGTTATGGAGAAGGCTAATATTGGAGAAGAATTGAATGGGCAGATGTCTCTGAATAGAATATTCATATTGTTCTAAAATGTTGTAAAGGCCTCTAAAATGTTTAAAATGTTGTAAAGGCCTCCTTTATACAGTATTATTCAGTTTATACCATTATATTTCAAAAAAAAAAAAAAAACCCTCATTTTCTACTTAAAGGCAAAGAAGAAATATGATGGTCAAGTTGTGCAGACAAACTTTTTAAGACACGAGACCTAAAGTTTGTTTTGTTTGGCCTTATAAAGTGGAGCCTGCTGAGGTATGATTTTTAGGTATATGAGAAGAAAGCAAACACTAGAGGAAAGGAAGAAACTTTTCTATTTAAAATCACAGAATGGTTGAGGTTGGAAGGGGCCTCCAGAGATCATCTAGTCCAACCCCCCTGCTCCAGCAGGGACACCCAGAGCACGGGGCACAGGGCGGCATCCAGGCGGGTTTGGAAGATCTCCAGAGAAGGAGACTCCACAGCCTCCCTGGGCAGCCTGTGCCAGGGCTCTGTCACCCTCACAGGGAAGAAGACCTTCCTCACCTGGAGATGGAGCTGCCTGTGTTTCAACTTGTTTCCATTACCCCTTGTCCTGTCGCTGGCCACCACTGAGAAGAGCTTGGCCCCCTTCCTCCCTACATTCTCCCCTCAGATACTTATACCTGTTGATCAGATCCCCTCTCAGCCTTCTCTTCTCCAAGCTGAACAGGCCCAGCTCACTCAGCCTCTCTTCATACGAGAGATGTTCCATTCCCTTAATCATCCTGGTTGCTCTTCTCTGGACCCTCTCGAGAAGCTCCACGTCCCTCTTGTCCTGGGGAGCCCAGAACTGCACACAGTACTCCAGGTGCGGCCTCGCCAGAGCTGAGCAGAGGGGCAGAATCACCTCCCTTGGCAACATCCTCCTGATGGAGCCAGGAGCCCATTGGCCTTCTTGGCCACGAGGGCACACTGCTCACTCATGGCTAACTTGGTGTCCACCAGGACTCCCAGATCCCTCTCCGTGGAGGTGCTTTCCAGCAGGTCGACCCCTAATCTGTCCTGGTGCCTGGGGTTATTCCTCCCCAGGTGCAGGACCCTGCACTTGTCCTTGATGAACCTCATGAGGTTCCTCTCTGCCCAACTCTCCAGCCTGTCCAGGTCCCTCTGGATGGCAGCACAGCCCTCCGGAGTGTCGGCCACTCCACCCAGCTTGGTGTCATCTGCAAACTTGCTCAGGGTGCACTCCATGCCCTCGTCCAGGTCATTGATGAACAAATTGAACAGCACCGGGCCCAGCACTGACCCCAGGGGGACACCACTGGCCACAGGCCTCCAACTGGACTCGGCCCCATTTATAACGACTCTCTGAGCTCCATCCATCCAGCCATAAAAAATACCTACTAGATAATGTTAAAATGTTCAAATAAATGTACTCACTGGACATTGAAGGGCTGCTAGTCTTCAGGAAAGTGAGGTTTGGGAACTGCCTTTGAAACAAGCAAATATGAGTAGAGAAATTAAATTGTTTCAAGATTGAACTTGTCGAATTTCTGGCAAAGATTGTGTGGCAGTCTTCTGGAATTTAGAAACTAGCTTTGGTGAATTTGGTCATTGTAGACATGCTAAATCACTTTTAACTGTCTCTTTCAAAGTTTCCAGTGTCGATTTCCTGTGCAATATTGTAATTTTAGAGGTGTTCTTTGTCTTTTTTGCTGAAGTTAGTGTATTTTGAATGTGCTTAAGATCACTTAAGAGTTTTTGTTGTTGTTGACACAGCTATGTTCAGGAGACTGTCCTCGTAACAGATATTCCTCACCCAAATCAAGCATTGGTCACGTGATTTAGGATTGCTCTGAAATAAATCCTCATGATGGTCTACAGCCATACTCATTTGTGTCTACAGCCATACTCATTTGTCCCAGGGTATTCCCTTCCGTTTGTCCCCTTCTCATTGTTATGCGTACAGGACAAATAGAGAACTCCTATATAGAGAGACAACACTGCTGAGAAGGAAGCATTGCTACAATGCTGTGATGCTGCCCAGACCGTGTGCGTGCATTCAGCACTACCAGCAGGGAACTTGCAGGGCAAGGGGTACTGCTTTTTGAAAGTGCAATCCTTCTGTTTTTATGAAAGCCACTATGATCTGCCTGCAGGGAAAGCCTGATTGTTTGTTAGGAAGCTTAGAACATCTTGTCCTTACTTGACTGAAAGAAAAATAGCTCTTACTGGATGATCACAAGCACAGGCGAAGATAGTCAATGCTTGGAAGTGTTTATAGTCATTTAAAAATATTCTTACAACCTGATTGACAGGCATAGTCTCACTGAATTCATTGCTAAACTATTTAGAGAATTGAGCCCTTGCAAAGGGAAAAATAATTACTTAGAGCAGTGCTACTTTGTCTGTGTACTTCTTACTTAAACAGAATGAAACAGTTTTGAAGTTGTTACTTTTGGTGGGACATGTTGAGTTTCTGCAATCTTTGGTGACCTTTAACCTTTGGTGAACTTATGATTATAGACAACTGTAGTAGTGCCTGTTGACTTCCTAACTTTATGTATTTTCTGAAGTTTCTAGTCTTCCTGACCCTTGTTGCAGGGTAATATATAGCTTAAGATTGTACGTCATTGCTGAGGGGTCCCTTGTAATTCTGTACTCCTAAATGCAAGAAGAAAGTCTAACATTTAGAACATATAATTGTATGACTCTTCCTGATCTACACTGTTTGGTATTGCACTAATTTGTTTAGGGTTATGATATAGCTAGGTATGGTAGAGCTAAATTTTATATTACTTAATAGTATTATACTTTTGTATTGACATTATTTATAGCTTCATTATTTTGCAAAGTTTAATAAAGATTCGGAAGTTGTCTCCTCCTTCTCCCTCCTTATCCACACAGGCAAGTAATATTAGTAGTTATTTCTTCTGTGTTTAACAGTGTTTTGGCCAAGAACTCTGTGCTTTCAAGTGCCTGAAAAACAAAGCTGTTTGGTTATTAATGTCTAAGAAAAAAGTATACATGACTCTTGAATGCTGATAAATGATAGGAAGCTGAGACAACATTCATTCTTCACGCTGCTTCTGATTCTTTCTTTATTGGTACACTTGATTCTTGTTTTCTTTCATGAAGACTGATGATGATCATGAAGAATCATGAAGACCATGTCTGCATCCCTGTATCCTGCCTACTTGCAATCTCTACAGTTCTACATACATAGACTTTAAAAATGTTGGTGTGTCTTTTTGGATTTGCTATTTTCCTGTCAATATTTACTTATCTCTGTGAGTTAGGCCATCTGTGTGAATTGCTGTTGACTCGCTGGGAAAGGAAGGTACACCAGGAACTACAGTTTAGTTCCTTATGTGTGGTCTTTTCTCAGTGCTTTTTGTTTGAAAGCCCTGTGGGATATTGTTTAGTGAACCTTTTTGCCTAGAAAAGGGATTTCCTTTTCTGTTTTTGATGCTGGTTATTAACTGGAGAATAAACCTTTCTAAATCATATCTTATAAAGCTGGTGCATCTAATTTCTCCCTTTTGTGCCATTTGAAAGAAGCCTTGACATTGTTACCTTTGCTAGCGGTGAGTAAATGAGCATTGGATCCATGATGAGTGCTGCTGTATCTACCTATTGGCATGCCAGTTATTTACAGGTTAGCTAAATCAGTCTAAAGGGAGGGCCACTGAGTGGAATAGTCCTGTTATTTTCTGAGCTATAATCTCCTGCTGGCTTTCTTGGGCAGTCTAAGCTTTGTCTGGAGGAAAGGGGAAGTATCTGACTGAGCTCCCTGAACCGGGTCACCCTGGGGATGTGCAACAAATATCAGGGCTAGCTGCTTGTATGAAGAAGGGCACAGAAATGTGCAGACAGAGATGGAGAAATCTTGTGTGACACACACTAGTTAATCAATTAACCTGTACCATAATGCCCTCATCCTTGTGAATTGTGTAAATACCTTGCAGTTGTAGTCAGCTAAAACCAATAGAACAGTTAACTAAGACAAATAGAAGATTTGGTCTGAAGTGAGAAACAAAGCTTGAGTGTTCATTAACCTCATATAACAAGATCGTGACTGTACAGTCTGAGCATTTATTCTAGTCACAAAAGCTCTAAGGTAGCCAGACAAACCTTCCTTTACACAGAGAACTTGAAAGGGCAATTTGGGATATGTTTTTGAAACACTCTGCATTCTTAAGTGGTCATCTTGCCTGTCACTGAGAACATGCAAAAGAGGACTTAGAGTGGGGAAGCACACAATTACTTGACTGTAAATTGCAGCTTGTAAAACCGTAACATATAGGCACAGTTACCAAGACACTTGATGTAAGATTTGTATGAGATGTGTATGTGACTACGTGAAACAAACCATGCTTTGTTTGGAAACATTTTTTCTAAGACTGTTTTGGTGTCTTGTTAAAAAGCTCACTTCAGTGAAGTAGAGAAACTAATTTTCTTATGAATCACAGAATCACAGAATATTCAAGGTTGGAAGGGACCTCCAGAGATCTAGTCCAACCCTTCTGTTCAAGCAGGCATACCTAGAGCATGTGGCACAGGGTGGCATCCAGGCGGGTTTTGAAGACCTCCAGAGAAGGAGACTCCACAGCCTCCCTGGGCAGCCTGTTCCACTGCTCTGTCACCCTAACAGTAAAGAAGTTCCTCCTCACCTGGAGATGGAGCTGCCTGTGTTTCAACTTGTTTCCATTACCCCTTGTCCTGTCACTGGCCACCAGTGAGAAGAGCTTGGCCCCTTCCTCCCTACATTCTCCCCTCAGGTACTTATACCTGTTGATCAGATCCCCTCTCAGCCTTCTCTTCTCCAAGCTGAACAGGCCCAGCTCACTCAGCCTCTCTTCATACGAGAGATGTTCCATTCCCTTAATCATCCTGGTTGCCCTTCTCTGGACGCTCTCGAGAAGCTCCACGTCCCTCTTGTCCTGGGGAGCCCAGAACTGCACACAGTACTCCAGGTGCGGCCTCCCCAGAGCTGAGTAGAGGGGCAGAATCACCTCCCTTGGCAACATCCTCCTGATGCAGCCAGGAGCCCATTGGCCTTCTTGGCCATGAGGGCACATTGCTGACTCATGGTTAACTTGGTGTCTACCAGGACTCCCAGGTCCCTCTCCGTGGAGCTGCTCTCCAGCAGGTCGACCCCTAATCTGTCCTGGTGCCTGGGGTTATTCCTCCCCAGGTGCAGACCCTGCACTTGTCCTTATTGAACCTCATGAGGTTCCTCTCTGCCCAACTCACCAGCCTGTCCAGGTCCCTCTGGATGGCAGCACAGCCCTCCGGAGTGTCGGCCACTCCACCCAGCTTGGTGTCATCTGCAGTCTTGCTCAGGGTGCACTCCGTGCCCTCGTCCAGGTCATTGATAAACAAGCTGAACAGCACTGGGCCCAGCACTGACCCCAGGGGGACACCACTGGCCACAGACCTCCAACTGGACTCGGCCCCATTTATCACCACCCTCTGAGCTCTGCCATCCAGCCGGTTCTCGATCCACCTCACTGTGCACTCATCTAGTCCACTCTCCCAGAGCTTCCGTATGAGGATGTTATGGGAGACGGTGTCAAAAGCCTTGCTGAAGTCAAGGTAGACAACATCCACGGCTCTCCCCTCGTCCAGCCAGCCTGTCATCCCATCATAGAAGGCTATGAGGTTCGTCAGACATGACTTCCCCTTGGTGAATCCATGCTGACTGCTCCTCAGCAGCTTCTTCTCCTCCATATGCCTGGAGATTCTCTCCAGGATGAACTGCTCCATCACCTTTCCAGGGACGGAGGTGAGGCTGACCGGCCTGTAATTGCCCGGCTCCTCCCTCTTGCCCTTTTTGAAGACTGGGGTGACGTTGGCTCTCTTCCAGTCCTCGGGCACCTCCCCTGCTCTCCAGGACCTCTCAAAGATGATGGAGAGAGGCTGAGCTGAATATCTTTATAGATTCTGTTGTGAAGATTTTTTTTTGTATGTAGTTATCAAATCAATAAGCAGAAGGGAAACAACAGTAATTTTCAAAAGTGAAAAATCACTTTGCCAATGACTGTGCCATATTTTGTGGATGTCAAGCACTATGTTTCTGTTGGTGCTCTGGTAAGGTATTTTGCAGTGTTTTTTTGCGTCCATTAGGAAGTGATAAAACTTGGAGAAATCTATTTTATACTTCTAGCTCCAACTGAGTGAGTCATAAGCAGTTTTGAGCTTTGCAGTCCCATCTTTACCTTTGCTTCCAGTAGGTAGGTTTTGCCTTTCTCCTAGCGAGCATTTGCTGAATGATTCAAACCTCTGTTAATTAGTTATTTTTTTCAGAGATACTGAAAAAACAGCATGTTCTTAGATAAACATCTTTCAGTGGATCAAACAGATGATGCCATTCTACAAACACTATGGATTTGTGTTCTTCTGTTTGTACCCACTCAACACTGATGCCTTCTACAGTCACAATGTGCATAAAGATTCTGTCTGAAGACACATTAAAACCTTTGGTCATATGCTAGAAAACAGGGAGATTTTGAGAAGATGAAGTAAAGGGAAGCTGCTCATTGCTGTGAAAGAGTGGGTGAGCTAACTGAGAACTGTTGTTATCACCAGAGTCTTCCTATTCTTCCTCCCCAGGCTTTCAGACAAATGCACCAGACATGGTTCAGAACAGATTGCTATAAAAGGGAAACTTAGCAAGAACATAAAGCCGTTTTTTTTTCTTCTTCTTTTTTTTTTCTTTTTATTTTCTTTCAAGTGGAATAGCAGCAACAACAGTCTTTTCTTAGGGCCACCAAAACCAAGTGTTCTACTCATGTTTTTTAATGTTTACCATAAGTTCCTGATTTAAGAGCACCCAAACAACTTATGACTGAGATCTTGTGATCAGTTCTGAGTCAGATATACTTCATGTACATCCTTTAACATTTAGAAAGACTCATTATTCATAATCTTGTTAATTGATGAATTAATGTTTATCTCTGAACTGGTTTACAAATTTTATGAAAAAGAAGAAAATGAAGATAAAGTGCTGAAGAACAGTAGAAGTAGCACAAATCAAACTGTGGCAGGAAGTACTTGCATGGTATATTATGTTCTTTATCTACATGAATGCATAGTTAGCCTTTGGTCCTGTAGGCACATTTATAGGCACATTTTTTTCTTTTCCTGTAAGGGCAATGAGGCAGCTTTGCTTGAAAAACTCTAGATTTTAACCTCTCTTCCCTTTGGCCTTTGCCCTTCCTCTAAAGATACAGCTATTACATGAACCAATTATTAGTCTGAATACTGTGCTTTACTAGATAAGATGGTATCTTAAAAGGACTTCAGCAGATGAACTTCATGCCAAGTGAAATGCCATCCAGAAAACTCCAGTCCAAGAACTACTAATAAGGAAGAGCAGACATCCATCTGTCTTGGAATGTACACAAGTGTACACATTCCCTCAACTATACATTAGGTACCAGCAAATCTAGATGTAGATTTTACTTGTGAGTTTAAACCACTGTATGTATGATTAGACTTTTGTCGGAAACAGCTTTCTGAGTCCTTATTGAACAAATATATAATTCAACTAGAGAATTAGTCTCATTAGAATAGAGAATGCAGAGTAAGTGCATGCATATGTAATTTCAGCATGAAACCTATTCACATATTTGTTTTACTTTTTTTTAAACCATCTTCAAGCCTTATGAGAGTGAAAAATGTCTCTTTGCACTGAGTATTCATTTTCACTTCCAGTGCATTTTCACAAGTCTTTCTCCAATGACTTTAGAACATTTTTTTCTTGCAATATTAATATACATGGCAATATTAATACACACAGCAGCTCAGATGGTAGCTCAGTTACTTGGGACTACTTATTGAGACAGGACTCCAGAATATTGAGATTAACATATCTGTTATAGATTAAGTTTTGGGATATATTTCTAAACTGTGGTTTATATTGGATTCTTAGATGTCCTCATGAATATTACAATGTAAAAAAAATCCAAAGTCTGAAGTTGATTTGTTTCACTTCAATTTACAGAATAAAGTAGTATTATAGAAGATTATTGTTTAAAAACATTTGGAATAATCTTATTTTAGCATGTAAGGGAAATTGATGCAGCTCTAATGCATAGAAATTACTGAAAGCATCAATTTTCTGAAACAGTATATCTTTAATACTGTACCTAACTCTTCTACTGTGTTTATTCACCCTGTAGTTGGTGCACATGGGAAGCATTCCAGATGGCTTGTTATGCTTTTCAAATGAGCATATGTAGTGTTTTGGTGTCTCAGGTGGTTTTGGAAATAGGTGTTCTCTAAAGTGATAATCTTAGGGAATTAGAGGTGAGTTATTTTCTAGTGCTGGTGTGCAGTAACCAGCAGGTGTGGCCCTGACTCTGCAGGAGAGCAACTTAAGGTACATGATTCTTACTTAGGCTGTGTGGTAATGGCTATGCTTGTGAGAAGAGCTCATCTGTACATTTCAGCTTCTGCTTGGTTGTCTCAGTCTCATACTGCTCTTTAATACAGACCTTTTGTTTAACAGAAGGTAAATCTTCAGAACATGCTTGTTTCATATAGTAAGGCAAGATAAATGGAGAGAAAAGGGTGATGCTGAAAAAAAATTCATGTTTGAATCACAAAATGGTTAAGGTTGGGAGGGACCACTGGAGATTATCTAGTCCAACCCCACTGCTCCAGAAGGGACACCCAGAGCACGGGGCACAGGGCGGCATCCGGGTGGGTTTGAAGACCTCCAGAGAAGGAGACTCCACAGCCTCCCTGGGCAGCCTGTGCCAGGGCTCTGGCACCCTCACAGGGAAGAAGTTCTTCCTCACATGGAGATGGAACTGCCTGTGTCGCAACTTGTACCCATTGCCCCTTGTCCTGTCACTAGCCACCAATAAGAGTTTTGCCCCTTCGTTCCTACATTCTACCCTCAGGTACTTGTACATATCAGATCCCCTCTCAGCCTTCTCTTCTCCAGGGAAAAGAGACTCACTCAGTCTTTCCTCGTACGATAAATGTTCCAATCCCTTAATCATCTTTGTCACTCTCCGCTGGATCCTCTCCAGAAGCTCCACATCCCTCTTGTCCTGGAGAGCCCAGAGCTGGCTCTGGGCCTCTCCTCTGGGGAGGTTTGGCCTCCCCAGAGCTGAGCAGAGGGGCAGAATCACCTCCCTCGCCCTGCTGGCAACATCCTCCTGATGCAGCCAGCATCCCTTTGGCCCTTCACTTGTCCTTGTTGAACCTCATGAAGTTAAAGGGGCCCTTTTTTTTCTGAGTCACTTTTTTACAAGACAATCTTTTCTGAAGACACATTCCCCACAGAAGAATGGATGATTGAGGGATGGTAGCCTTTATTCACTAAGAAATGATCGTGTTTGATCTTGTTGGGGCAAGCGGAGTTGGGCCAAGCACTGCTGTCTATACAAAGACAAATATTTTTGCTGGAGTTGCCTGATTTCATGTTTCTAAATATTTATTATTTTGCTAGCAAGTTGGAAATAATTATTTTCAAATAAAAATGTGATAGGAAGCCTCACACTTGTAGTATTTTTCAGAGGTTAAGGTTTGAGGTTAGCATCAAAAAAACCAGCTTTGTTGTGTTCTAAGCAATGTACCTAAATATGCCTTTTTGTCTCAGAGGGCTTGCTAACCATATTTGTGAGAAATAGACAAAGCAATTATGAGATGTACCTGTTTGAGTGCTATCATCAATATACCAGGGAGCTCAAACCCCTTTGCACTGTGTTTCAATATAACTTAAAAAAAAAAAAAGACCAAGCATTTTATAGATAAAATTATTTTTTAAATTATTCTAGAAATTTTCAAGCTGTATGTAATGAAGCTATCTCACATAAACTATGTTAGATGAAAGTTAAAAAAATGTGTTAACTGCATTTTTATATATATATTTTTTTAATGTGTTAAGCAGGTGTATTTTCTGCAGTTCCTGAAAAGAACAAGCATTTAGATATTATGCTGTTTTTTATAAAGAGTAAGAAAATTACTTTTTCCTGGTAGTGCTGCAGTTGCTATTGCAGCAAGTAAGGCTTAACTATAATTAGCAGAAAAAAAAAGTCAGGTCTGGACATTGCTCAGCCTTTTGTATAAAGTTTCAGTGATGCTGATAATAACTTGCATTTCTTGTCTGTCTGTTGACATAGTGACAAGCATGTGTGCATGGTGTTCTACAGCCTGTGCAAGTGAATACTAGATATTGGATATGAAACTAAAGACAAAGTTGAGATGTTTACATATATACAGGAAGGCAGGAAGGTTCTGTCTGTGCCTGTCTGCTGTGTGCCTCTCACCTACCTATTCCTACCACTTTGTGTGATGAAAAGCAAACAGCTCAGTCTGTAATTGGATAGCTTCAGACTTATATACTTCAGTGAACTTTTTATAACAATCAAGAAAGTTGATTGCACTTCATCATTTTGCATCTGCAATACTTTATGGTTTCTATGGGGATGATATTGTCAAATCTTTAGTGATATTTCTGGTTTTTTTTCAGTGCACTTTCATATAACATCTCTGCCAAAGCTGACTGAATAAGCTGAGTACTGTGCTTATTCAGGTTTGCATTCCAAAACCCAGATGTGGGGGGAAAAAAAAATCTCAGTATTGCTTTTCACACAGGAGTATCTGATTTTTTAAAAAAATGCAGAGCTCTGTAAAAACATGTAATATGTTATTGTACTTGTTACAAAACAAGAAGAACTGTTTTACGGCTGTCAGGTATGGCACTTAAATTCATTGATAAAAAAATGATTTTAGAATGAAGAGGATAGTACTGCTGAATACACTGTTATAAAAGTCTTTTATTTTGTGTATAGCTTAGGACTTTGAAAACACTTCATACTATTTATAAATGAATGCCAGCTTTTCTGTGCCAAGAATGTTCTTTTTTTACACTGTGAGGTTCTAGCAACAGAGCAACTCCCTTTTCTGGCAGGAGTTCTGTAAGTGCTTGGGAGTTAAATTTTTCTTCTCCTTTTTTGCCTCATCTCCTCCCCTGCATGCTTTCATTTCTTGACCTTCAGCTGTGTTAAACTAATTTTAAACAGCGTGGTTTGACCTAATTGCTTAGCAGTGTATGATCATGCAGAATCCCATATATTGTCCACAAACCCTGTGGTCATAATTTCTTTAGTCATGTGTTCTTTTGAAAGGACAAAATGACATTGATGGGAGAGCTGTGTGCTGCCGCTGTCTATGGAGGATTCAGCAGCTGCTAGACCACTCCTTTCTTTTTCTTTAATTTGTCCATAATACCATTGTCATTGCCACCTTTTCTGCCTGAAGTCACCATTATCTTTCATGCTGCAAGGCATTTAAGAAAGAAAGAAACTCTTCAATCAGTGCCGTATTGAATCGTGAATCTGTACTTTCCTCTGTACACGAAAAATACTTCAGTGTATGTTCCTGCCTGATGTTCCCTAGATGAGAATGCAGTATAAATTAGAAATGTTGTGGTGATCTGAAAACAGGAAAGTAACTAAATACTGAAATGCAAAATAAAGCGGGATATAATGTAATGATAACCATTAGTGATTTTGTAGAAAAAGCTTCAAATCATGAAAGCAAGTAAAGCTGGTGGGATAAGAAGGGATATAACTGATTGTCTTCTGTGTGCTTATGCCACGAAGACCTGTGCCGCATTCTTTAGTTGAACCTCTGCAAACTCATTTCCTTCTTTTGAACGGTGGTAATATTTCCTATTTCATGTGCATTGGTAACATGAACTGGGTCAAATTAAGAAATGTTTTATGTGGCTGCGTTGTGAGGTAAATAGCCATACACAACTTAGAAAGCTGAAAACTATATCTCTTTCTCCCTTTAATACAGCAAGCCCCTAATGAAATGTGAGTGCAAGAAGACTTTTTCTACTTCATAGATTAACACAGTAGGATGATCTTCTAGCAAGAATTATCTTAAGTGTCAACTATGAAAGCTGTGAAATTTTTAAGTATTATTGAATTTTTCTCACTTTTTTTTAAGCCTTTTAAAGTTGGGAAGACGTTATGACTGCCCTTTCAAATGTCAAATTAGTGTTATTGATTCTATGCAATTACTCCTTCAATTTATTTATGCTATAAAATTTTAAGGCCTGATATCCTTCCTTAGTTAAAGGGCATATGCCCTTAAATTCATTTGTAGGGTGTCTTTTGGAAGTAACTCTCATAGAAGTTGTAGTGGCTCTTTGTCTTTGAGAAATATGTCCCAAAAATAAGGAATCTGATCGGTGAGTCTTGTGAAGAGAAATGCAGTCTCTCCTTGTCTTGATAAGTAACATGGCAGCTTTTAGCATTCCTCTTTGGAAATTAGGACTCAATCAAGTCTTGAAATTACTGGTCAATTACTTTGTTGTTTGAATTTCAGACAACATTCTTCGCACAGTTTCTGTCTTTTGCCAGAACAAGAGAAGTGTCCGATAGGATGAGGGGCCGAAGTTGTTGGTTTCTGTTGGAGTAGTCCATTTTTCCAGCAGGTATACTCACTCTTCTAACAGAATTCAAAATGTGCTCTTGAAAGTTGCTTCTGTAACCTTCATTTGACTGCTTAAACAAAAATTACCAAAAATTTAAAGGACTCTGCATACAAAATATAGTTCCATATGTGCCTACATTTGGCCATTTAGGCCATTTTGGTATTCTGTGTTACCCTAAACAAGCAAAGCCTATCAACAATGTTAAGCAGAAAGGCAAGTGACTGTGTGTTTGTGAGGGAGCTTACCCTTGCATCTAAAAAGCAAAGGTGCAGGTGAGAGGCCRGAGTCTCCTAAGTACCTGTGTAAGTACCTGTTTGTGTATATGCACATTCGGGATGTGTGTATGCCAGTTGGATTTATTTATGCCTTTTCTTTCTTTTGATTCTTATCTCACATATAATATTTGGCATGTTTTGAGAGGTCCAGTGTTTATTTGACTGCATGAAATACAATGTAATAGTTTGAAGTTTTCTTTCCCAGTTCCTCACTTCATTTTTTTGCTGGGTTGTCAAATTTTAAGAGCATTTGCAGTTGTCTGAGTTTATCACTTAGTCGGAATAAGAAAGCTATTTTCAAATATCTTGAACAATGTTTAAGTGAGAATATGAAGGTGTTTTGTGTGTGTTACTTTTTTTAGTATGTTCTCAAGATGGACAACTACTGACTTAGAGTACAAGGCCTATCATATTGATAGTGTGTCAACTAAAATCAGATTTGAAACACTGATGGGCAAAACCAAAATACATAACTTAGGAATTCTAAAAGTGTGAACAGAATCCCTACCCCTGAGAGAGGCACTGAGTTGTTCATACCACCACAATTGTAGCTATAAAATCTGTGTGCATTGGTACGAGCATGCAGATGGTAGATAATGCACATTTATTAGGTGTACCATGTGACTGTATGCCACAGAGAGTGCAGGTTGGCTCTGGTTTTACTGTATGTGTATGTACTGGATCTGTCCTTTTCTTGCGGGATGGCACTTGACACTTGTCAAGCAAGAGTGAAGTGGTGGTGCAAATGGTTCTCCTCATACCTTTTAAGCAGCTTCCCTATATCCCAGGCCTACCATTTTTTTAAAAACAGCTATCCCAACTGTTTTCACTGAAAATTACTGGAATACTGTGACTTTAGCTCAATAAGTCAACACAAAGCAACAATGGAACTGTTTCTTTAGTTTCAGAATATATATTCCAATGAATTATTATTTGAATTATGAGTCTTAATTATCATTGCTAAGTATTAATATTTCCTTTTTTGCAAAGGCAACCGTGATATACAGTTTCACTTTCATGGTAATAGTAGTCACTTTGAATTCTCATTCTGAAGACTGTAAAATAACAATGTCTTAAACAGATTAGAAAAGTGCTGAGAGGGGATATGATTAACATGTATAAGTTCGTGAAAGGGGAGTGTAGGGAGGAAGGGGCCAAGCCAGTGACAGGACAAGGGGTAATGGATGCAAACTGCAACACAGGCAGTTCCATCTCCATGTGAGGAGGAACTTCTTTCCTGTGAGGGTGCCAGAGCCCTGGCACAGGCTGCCCAGGGAGGTTGTGGAGTCTCCTTCTCTGGAGACCTTCCAAACCTGCCTGGATGCCATCCTGTGCCCCGTGCTCTGGGTGTCCCTGCTGGAATAGGAAGGTTGGACTAGATGATCTCTAGAGGTCCCTGCCAACCTCAGCCACTCTGGGATTCTGTGTGATTTATCTCTTACGGAAAACCCCTTGTGGTGTCAGTCTCAGTGCATTATCTTCATGAAACTCCAGGTCTAAGTTGCTCCACTGCTTTCTACAGTTTCTAAAAACTTCAAAGGAGTTCTGTGATTTTTCAGTCTCTTCAATGTTTTTTTAGAAAGCTAGAGAAGTCTCTAGTCGTAAGGGAGGATATTACACCATGGTAAGACAGTTCTCTACCTGGAGAGAACACAAAGAAACATCAATACAGAACATAAAGATCGTTTATTCACACACATACATGTGCGTGTGCACAAACACACACAATATACTCTTTATATTGCTCTAATTAGTATATATTATAGACATTTCTAGGTCTTAAAAAGGTGATTGAAGCTGCAATTTGTGTTGTTGAAGCTCACTGTACAGAATATTGTGCATACACAGATTTGGTCAATACAGTAGGGTTCAATGAAATGCAATCTGGAACAGAAAGCATTATAAAGCATGAGATGGGTCTGGCTGGTTCAAGAAGATGATGGAGAGAGCAAGCTAGATCTAGAATATTCTGCATATATTGTGAATCAATAAACATTGCCCTGGCTCTTTGTCCACGCCCAGACATAAAGGAAAGAGGCTGATCTGCTTACAGTTTTCTCATTTTAGTCACAGAAATTTGAAAGAGTTTTTCCAAAATAGTTAAAGGAAAGCAAGGTTTACTATGTTGAAGCAGAAATGCATGGACACTCCCCTGTAAACTTCTACTAACTTACAAACTGGTACTGCATGCCACAGAGAAAAGCAGAAGGGGATTCTAAGCACCAATAATTTAACAGTAGAGTTTAAAAACAAGAAGTTACAAAACAAAACAAAACCTTATGATGATTAGGCTTCATTTTGTGGAGTGGTATAGAGGAGTTTAAAAAAAGCAAACACAAGAACAAAACAAAGAACAAAAAAACAGCCAACATATTTCCCTCTGTTTCATATATATGTAACCACTTTCACCCACTCTCTGTGTACATGTCAGTATTTCTCTATTTTACAACAAGAGCACTGTAAAAACAGCATAAAAAAGACTGCATGCACTTCATTGCGGAAAGAACTGTCAGATATTTAGTATACCCTTATTTAACATACTTTGTAAGCAGTAACTGACTTACTGTCCTCAAGAAAGGGTTTTAATTAGAAACATAGCATCTTGAAAAAGAAATCCAAAAGACTGAAAAGCCTATAAGGTTTGCATCCTGTTGATGCACAGTGCTCAAAGGCTGAAGAATAGCCCTCACCAGGCCTAGCTCCTATGTAACCAAATTAGAGTGCAGTTTTCTGTTTTCTCTGAGGGGAAACTTCACATTTTATCCTTTAAGTTCTAAAACAATTTCAGCATGCAAAATGTGCTCACACTGGGTAAGATACAGTTTGTGAAGTTACAAATATACCTTCCCTGAATGATTTGTGAGCACTGGCTTACAACAATGGAGTGAGGAATGGAAGGAACTACAAAATACACCGAAGTCAGAGAAGTTTAATCCATTGTGAAAATAGTTATGAAGAAAATATATTTTTTTTAAGTATCACAGATTTTGTTTGAAATAAGCTATATATATTTTATTTATGTAGTCTACCTCTATCATATTAAAGTAGGTATGACTGGACTGTGATTTACTTCACTGCTTTAAAGGGACATTTAAATGTTTGTGTAAGTAATCATGACATTTCACACATTACACAACAGGAACATATAAGCACAGTTCAAGGACATTTGAACTACCCAAAATAAAGGCAATATATATTGTATAAGTTACAACCAGATACTAAAACAGAAATATGAATAGCACATTTAATATAAATAATCACATGAAGAACATTATGTCTAAAGCCTATCTATGCCAAACACAAACCTGGCCCTATTTTAAGATCTCATCAGTCTTTCAAAGTGAAAAGGAAGAAGAACACCTGAGTAATAGCAAAGAATAGAAAGCTCCGCACAAGTTAAATATCACTTACAAAAAAGTTCTTACTTAGGCGAAGATCTTATTATCTTTCTTTAATTATTTATTACTATGAGGCACTGTCATGGCTTGCAAAGGCATTTTATCCTTTTAAATATACATATATTAATAACAATTTCCTGGAATTTAAGTAAGATTTAACATGCACAAACCCAGGTTCGCAGATGACAACTGAATAAGATATATCTGTAAATTCCATAAAAGTCATCTGCTCCGGAGAAAGTGCTTGGCAAGAAAGATGTATTTTGAAAATTCCACACAGCCTTGGTCAGTTTCAGGAAAAAGGATCCCTCAGTTCCAGAGAATGAGAAAAATGAATCATGTTGCCACAAGAAAATAAGGGAATAACTATTTTTCACAACTGATAAATCCTGAGAGATGAAAGAAATGCTAAAGAAGGTATTCTCCTTGGAGGATATTTAAAAACTGTCAATTCAAGCCTAGATTTCCTTCACTAACCTCACTAGATTTACCTCATATACTGTGCAAACGCAGTCACTTCCTATAATGTTCACATTCAATTTCATGGGCAAAGTCAAAACAATCCTAAGATATATCAATAAGCAGGACAGTCTGACAGTACACATTGAAGCTTTGGTTATCTGCATTCCGTGCAGGATGGGGAAACATTTCATCTTTTGTGATCAAGTTTTTTACTGACCAAAAATTAATAGAATTATTCCTGCTACCTTGCCTAGCTTGTCTTCTTAATAAAAATACATCACCAAAGCAACACTATCGGGGGAGGGGTGTGTAGCAGGATAGTCAAGCTTTATTTCTGTATTCTGTGCTTCCATTGCTTTATCAGCGATCATAAAGCACTTGCAAAAGTAATGGACCGGAACCATTGATACCAATACAAGCCACTTTGGTTCCTTTATTAAAAACATGGTGTTCTTTTCTTTTGGCATGATTTGACAGTGCTCTCCTAAGGCAGCACATCAGAGTTAACTAACTGAGATCGTGACTGCTGACAAGCACATTGGCTTAGGTTAAGCATACATTTTATTTACAGGAGTGCTCCTTTGGAAGGAGCTTCCAGTGAGAATTTCAGTGGAACACGAGAAAAGACCTTCAAGTATTTGGAGGGATGACTGGCTAACTTTACCAGAATCAAACAACTGTAAATATTAGCAAATCTCTGAAAATTATGAAGTCTGCATCAAATTATGGAGAGAAATATGTACATTATCTTATTCATCTCTTGGCTTTCTTCACCTGTCTGAAATTATAGAATTTAATAATTCCGTCCCTCACACACACTTGTACCTTCCCCACCACCCTTCCCTGCCTTTTCCCTCACCTAAAAATATTTTTAAAAAACTTTCCTCCCATAATTTTTAACATGTTTTCTGCTTAAGAGTACTTTGCATATTTCATTTTCATTCTTAAAAAGGTGTATTTCCCAAACCATCTAAATATTTTCACCCTGAGTATGCAGAATAATTAAAAAACAATAAAACAATAAACTCTAAAAACAATAAGGAACACAAAATTGAATGAAAGGGTCTCTATAAACAGCAGTACTCTGCAACTTCTGGGACTTACTTGAATCCCAAAGTTTGATCCAGGTTTCAGCCTTTATGAATTGCAATAACATAACAAGCCAAGTCCCATCCACCAGTGTGAAGCGGTTACTTTTAAAAAAAAAAAAAAAAAGAAATAAGACTGTAAATTTTCCTTGTAACGCAAGATCAATGTTGTACTTAGCACTTATTAAGCTTGAACTAGCCACAGAAAGACACTCGTGCATGCATGGCAGGACGAGGGCCATGTTACAAAACATCCTGCACGCAGGCTGCCGGAAGTCTAAAGCAGCAACTGACTCTCAGTGGTTTTCTGCAGACGGCAAACACATCCTCCAAATCTGAACTCTGCTCTAGCGGAAATGGAAATTTCTGTGCACACAAACTGTCTTCTTTAAATATTTGGTCTGCCCAGCATTTTGATTTCTTGCTTGAAATGCCATTGTTTTGGCTGGAGTGATCTAAACTCTGCACACATACTCTGAGAACATTTTTGAAAGCCCTGAAACTATTACAATAAGCAGTACAGTTTGATTAGTACAAAAATGCTTTACACTGAGTGAATAACAATAGTAAAAATAAATACAACTGCAAAAAAAGTTACAAGTCCAAATCAGCATTTCTAAAAAGCATTATTTCCTAAAATACGGCTTCTATGCCAAAAATTTAAATTATTTTAAGTTTAGTTTTGAATAACAGGATAGCAGGAGATTTGCCATTCAAAATAATTTGGTATTTTTAATCACTAATGTGACACTAAAAAACTTTCACTTTCTCCAGTAATTCAGCAAGTCTACAAAAGGCTCACACACATCAATTCAGCATTCAGTACAAGCAGCTCTTTCTAAAAAAGGCCCCAAATTCAGTTAAACATCAGAACAGAAATGGGGTCATGTGGACATCGGTGTAACAGTTGCTATAAGTTATATGCCAGCCTCCCCTTCTCCCTTTAGAAAGGCTAAGCAAAAGAGTGCACAAGCTGTAGAATATATTTTTAGAAGGAATATCCCAACCACGGAGCGTTTTTGTAGATTTTTCCACTGTGAAGCTGGCAATTGTTATTTATAACCTGTCCTTATGTGCCCCTCCTCCCCAAAGTGCTAAGATGCAATTACTGATGCACTGTGTAGACCAGAAGTAAAACAAGTAGGACAGTTTGGAGCCACTTGGCTAAGAGGTCAAAGGTGACTCAATACAGCTCCAAAATGAGGCAATGATTTTGAACTTCCAGGTAACTCAGCCTAAGCAAGGTAAAAACCTTTGCTGCAAGTTGATTCCTGCCATTAGAGTGAGCAAGTAAGAAGTGGAAAACTTCCCTATGGAAAGCTGTACCTGAGTCTATCTCTCAAGTCATACTTTACTGCAGACAATTACATTTCTTCCATATAGTTCATACAGTTCTTCCATATTGCTACCCACAACTAACTAGCAGCTGTACTCTTCTTAGATTCGGTTCTTTATCTTCCTTCTGCTTGAATCTCCCAATATCCTAACTGAGGACAAGTATGACCATGGGAAAAACAAACCAACAAACAAAAAAACAGAACCAGTCCACAACAGTGGTCTGTCAGTGTTTTTCACTAAACTTTCTCTGTACATCACTTCCTCCTCCACTCTTCAAGAGTGCAGTATATTAAAGAGTGGAGTGTCAGTTATTTTTGCATACAAAAATGACTGATGAACAATCTTTAAGTTTCATGTCACAAGCCACATGCTACTTTGATCATTCATTTCCTAGCTCCATGTATTTCAAGTAAACATTTCAAATATTTACCAACACTAATTCCTGAAATTTCCTTGCATTTACTGACTTCTTGACAACCAAGATGGCATTCTCTTAGAAATAAACTGAAATAACTTGAATAATGCATAGAAAGTTCTAAGTAAAATTTTCCCTATATGCTTGTTACAAATCCGTTTTATCAAAGTGTTTTATTTTAGTCTCAAAATTACAACTTCCATCTGTGCATTTCCCTCCTTTTCCTGGAATAAGGAAGCAACAGTCTAGATAAGTCATACCTACTTGAAGCACTGCTACTTGGAACAAGATTTCTCTTAGGAAGATTGTTAAAATCCTGTTCACCAAGCAAGAATCTTTACTAAAAGCTATCATATAGATACTGCAGCCTGCTTTATAACAGATTTCTTCATGCGCCTGCTCACAGGATATGAAGTTGCCTGCCCTTCCTACAACCAACCACTTGGTTTTCAGTTCAGTGCAAACCGTCTTAAGGAGGCCCACAGAATGTGCTCTCCCCCAGTGTCTTCTAAATAAAACTCTGTGCCAGGACAAGAGGTCAGAATAAGCTGCATCTCCCGAAACAGGCAGATGCGGAGATGTTAGCTTTCTAGGATATCTTGTTTCTTTTCATACTGCCCTTGCATTCCTCAGGCTAGCCTGAACTTCAGTCAAGGTCTACACAATACTTTATTGATATCCCTTCCTATTTACAGGATAGGAGCTTCTCAAGATCTCAAGTACACAGGCAGATGAACAACTATGCACAGTAGTTCAGCAAAGAAGCTGGTAATAAGTGCTGCCTTTCTAAACAATAGAGAACCATCTCTAACTTAAGAAAATTCTCACGGAATTTTGAAGAGGTCTCTAGATGCTTACATTCTGGATATACTATCACTCATTACAGAAAGGCTATAAAAGTAATCATTCATGGTCATGGAAGTCTGTAGAGAAGATTCAATGGCATATTTTAAGTCAGAACTATGTCTCAAAATTTCTCTTCCATCACAAATCAGGTATTGCTTTCTCAGTGAGAACCGCTACGGCCCCACAGCTGCATCACTGTTGAATGCTAACTATTTGCTAGAAGGTACAAAAGTTTTTGAATACCTTAAAAAGAAAAAGAAAGAAAAGAGAAAGAACTCAAAGCAAAAAAAAAGCTTTGCCAAAGTGGAAATACGCTACACCACCAAAGGACAGCTCTCTTCACAATTGCAATGGTGGCATCTGTGAAATTTCTCTAGAACTCAATGCATTTGCCCAGGTGTTACTCAAAGTACAACCCTAAGACTATCTAGCCAGCAGAAATGCAGCTGAAGTGATGGTTTGTTGGTAATGACTGAGCAGAAGAACATAGCTCAGCTGTCATGATGCAGGATGATTTTGGCAGGGTTGGTGATCAAAAATCAACTTGTAAACTGTCAAGACAGAATCTCTAAATGATTTTATTTAAAAGCATGCATATGCACCTTGAAAGACAAAAGATTCTTGAATTAACTTGAATCATCAACAAAAAACACCCCAGTGATGCTTGGTGCTTTGAGAACGTCCATTGGACTTACATGGAGTCATTCTCAATGCATTCACTAGGTAGCACTTATGATATTTATCTTTTTTTTTTTTTTTAATTCTCTCAAAATATAGAGATGCTAAGTACAGGAACTGTTTTAACTAGGCAAGTGCAGCTCTGCAAGGGATGCAGAAACAAATGAAATTTCATAGTGTACCAATTTCCTCACAACCGAAGTTTCTCAAAAATTCGGATCCCTTCAGAAGACCCAGTATGGTAGCAATATAAAGCAAGCCCCATGGCTTAGGACAGCAGAGAAGGGCAGACATAAAAGAAATCACAGGCTTTCTTTTTTATTATTTTTTCTTCTTTTTTTTTTTAATATTGCTTCTAAAATTCTACTTACTCATTATAAGATTAAATCAACCATACCATAGAGTTAGGCACAGAGAGAAACAATGAAGTTTATTTCTAGATTCCAAGAGAAAAGAAAGTTCCCATGTAAGTGTAAAACACTTGTGCATACACTCATCTGACAGCTGGTCAAGAACACACTACATGATGAGGTTAAATAAGACAATGCCTTGAAGTGGCACCCACATGACAGAAAATACAATGTCTTCTGAGCAGGGTTTTAGTAGAGTTGCAAACCTTGTCTGAGCATACTGGTAGCTTACTTATGACCGTAAGAACCCATAGTGCTAGAACTGGAGTGAACATAATAAAACTGCGACTGTCTTTGAAAGCCTTTATTAAAAAACAAAAAATAGCCAAATAAACAAAAAACTCCACAACCAACAAATCAAAAACAACCACCTCAACTCTGTAGAAACCAACCAACCACCTACGCATAGCCATAACAGTCTCTTGTATTCACTGTACTTCTTTTTCTGACGTATCTTGACATATCTTTTGATGATTTTTCAGTAATGTAACATCAGAACTCTTTCCCCAACTGCCACGTGATCAGCACAAACAGTACATTTTAATAAACGCCACAAAAAGGACACCACAACAAAGTAATACAAAAAAGGACAAAATTCAAACTCAAAAATGAAGTAAAGGAAAGGTATAACTTCTGAATCCTCAATTCTATTTCAAAGTTAGAGGTAGTATAGATTAAATATTAAACAGACATACGATGTAAATCAGGAAGGCATACAAAAATAGTTACAAGGAAGTACTATGAAGAATTGAAGATTTATCCATACAATATTTGATTGATTGAGTTTTCCTTGCAATCTTCCCCAATAGTATTTTTCTATAACCCAATTTAATTTATTTTCAAATTAATATTAAATACTTTCACAGTCATGCTTGTTGGGCTGGATTGCTAGCACAATAACAGCTTTTCAGGTTACAGTATTGTGGGAAAGATTTCTAGCACATTCTCTGCCTGCAAGTGAAACTTCATTAAAAATGTCAGTAGACTCTACAGCTCCCCACCCTGCAGTCTCAGCGACCTCTTCCTGTTGTCATACCGCTCCCTCAACTATCACACAAAATGACAGCTTATTTCTAACCATTAATATTCAGTGCTCCAGCCTGATATAAAAACAGTGTTGGCACAAGTCACAGAGCAAAGCATTACAGCGCAGCCGAGGACCAAAAGGCAATGAGTTCAAGTTCTTTGACCCAACTTCGCAGAATTACAGAATGTTTAAGATTGGAAGGGACCTCTAGAGATCTGTGAGATAAGAATGAAAAGAAAAAAAAAAAAAAAGAAAAGGCATAAATAAATCCAACTGGCATACACACATCCCGAATGTGCATATACACAAACAGGTACTTACACAGGTACTTAGGAGACTCYGGCCTCTCACCTGCACCTTTGCTTTTTAGATGCAAGGGTAAGCTCCCTCACAAACACACAGTCACTTGCCTTTCTGCTTAACATTGTTGATAGGCTTGGTATTTTGTTGATAGGAATTGATATTGTACCACCATACTACTTAGCTGTCGAGTACAGTGAGCACCAATAATTAGACTCATTGCAGATTTTGAGTGTCTATCTGTATAAGCATTTGAAGCGTAAATTTTTTGCTGAAGACTTTTCTGCCACATCTATTATAAAATGGGGGAAAGTAAATGGCTTCAGTTGGTTCTTTCTTACAATGTGCACCTCTTCAGTGTATTTGTCTTTCCAAAAGTGTCCGGTATGTGGGGAGTTAGAAGTGAAAACATTATTGGTATTCTTGCCATGTCTGCACCAGTGAATTAAACTGTGGAGAGAAAGAGAAGGAATATACACTATGCTTTTATTTTCCCTAACTGGCCCTGTAGGAAAAGATGTGTGTACAAACTTAAACTCTACAATGCAATATCTCTTGTTTAACAGTATCCCAGTTTCTTTATCTATAAAGATCAATAGTTTTTCTTTACAGCCAAAATGCTAGTACCATTAAATGTATTGTTCTGTAAATTGGGTTATTTTGGCGGAAGGGTGCATATGAAATGCTACGGCTTTCATGTTGAATTTAATTTGAATGCTATATCAAACGTGGCTTACCCCTCCAACAATGCTGACAGTAGTTTATCTCTTCAATTGTGGAGAAGTGTAGCACTTGGTATGAGTGACTCTCAACCCCAGTCCTGTAGGTGAGTAGTCACATGAGAGGATCTCAAGTGACTTTCCAAGTTTTAAAAGATCCTAAAGGTAGGGGGAAGGGAAAGAGCTTTTCAGCAGTTTGGCATTGTGGCAGAACTGATAATATACAGGCTGTTTGACTTGATTTGGAAGGCAGAGAGAGCCTTTGTACAGCCATGACTGTGTCCAGTGCCTGTGGAAATCTTCTCTTCCTTTCTAAAAGGCTCTATTCTGTATTCTCTCACCAGAGAATTAACCTTACTAGCAGAAGCAGCTCATGTCCTTCATGGCAGGAAGTGGTGCTAGTGGTGGTAATTGATGGATCTGACTGACAGTGAGACTCTGGAGGTGGCTGTCATTTCTGAGAATGAATGAAGAATGAGTTCCCAAGTTCAATCTTGCATCCTCTTTTAGTTACTTGTCATTTTCTAAACTTTTCCATTACTGTAGAAGTTTTCAAGAACTTCAAGCTAATAGGGCAAAGAGAGTTATAGCTGTCTTGTATTTAAAAAAATTCGCTTTGGAGTTTGCACTAAAATAATTGGTAAGACACCCATTTAATGGTGTTTTAACCAGCTTGCATTGAAGGAGCATTGATCCTGGCAGATGGCTTCCCATCTTTTCAATTATCTTCAGTTCTTTAAGATGTTATGCTATGCTATGCTATGCTATGCTATGCTATGCTATGCTATGCTATGCTATGCTATGTAGTGACAGGAAGAAAGAGGAGAAAAACCTTCTCAGACAGCTTTCCCTGCCGCATATATCTTGTGACATATATTGCTAACTGCACTTCATGTTTATAGACTAATACTTCAGCACAATACTAGATCTAATTCCCAGGAATAAGGCATAAGATTTTAGCAGAGTTGTTTGCGCTGCCACATCTGAAGTAGCTTGAAATTGCAAAGGGTTCAGTGAAGAGAAGAAGTCTGAATAAAGACACAGGCGCTCTCCTTCTACTAAGTGTTCTGGGGAAGAACATAGGAAGGCTGTATTGTAAAGTTGCAATTCCTTCACAGGCCAATCTAATAAGTGTTATATAAGTCTCTTTCCACTGAGTGAAAATGACTTACAAAAAGGAAAACAGGCAACAAGTTATAGTAAACAATATTGATTGGATCTTAATACAAACATCTTCAAAGTAGTGAATATCAGTTTTCTACATTATTTCCCCCAAAATGCACCAAGGTGTTGGAGACCTAAAGAGACATCTAATCTGGTACTTTCGTGTCAGTGCAATGCCCTTTCATTATTTGCATCACTTACTTTCATTAAATTTTGTCTTTTTTAAACAGCCTGTCTGAGAGTATTGCATGAATCCATGCTTGCCCATTTGTGCCAGAAATATTAGAAATTGATTCCTGATTAATTCAGCATCTCTGTGTCCAGCTTGTACCTCTTTAGGAAGATCACTGCGGCTAAGTTTCTGCTGGCCTAGCAGGTGACAACCTGTAAAACCTACAAGGGTTAGAGTTGGGGAAGAATGTAGGACTTAGTATAGCTAATCACTCCTCATCACTGCTTACTGTGATCAGCCTTTTGAAAGTTCCTTACAATACTTTCCTCAAAACAAAAACAAAAAAAAAAAAAAAACAAACAAAACAAAAAAAAGATTTATTTTCCATCTAGTTCTAAAATGAATGTGTTTGTAGTGACAACTGTCCGTAATTCATGTTAATGTGTAGTTGTTTTGTGATCCTGCTATGGAAAAAAATGAAGCCAAACAGTAAAGTGGGATTTAGATGCTTTCCTGTCAGTTCTGCCTTTTTCTCTGCATTATTTTTTCATGCTGTGTTAGTAGAACATGACTATTTTATGACATAAAATGATGGTGAAATGTAATAATTAGTTGATATGGAAAGTGCTAATTCTGAAGCAAGTCTGGAAAAAACACTGATAAAGCAGCGTGATGCCAAGTGTCCTGATAAAGAGCAGATTTAGGATAGTAATTAACTTCTGGTTCAATAAGAATTACAAGATCACAAACAAATTACTGTTATTAACAGAAGTTTTTGTTGTCTCATCAAACTGTCATCCTCCTTTGCTTTCTAACCTAATACCGTCCTGCAAGAGAAAAAAATTGTTGACAGCTACTTTAACTGTGGTTTCATGTAGGGTTTTTTGTTGTATTTTTGAGAAGTTTGTTTGTTTGTTTGTTTTTTCCCCGTAGTGTAATCGTCTCCTAAAGTGGCACTAATTTTTGTGACCCACACACTTTAAATCAAACCTGCAAACCCAGAAGCTTAAAAAATACATGCTCCTAGTTATGAATGAGCTAGCCCTTACAGAGCTAATTTACGCTGCTTCTTACTGTAGTGCTCCTGTTTAAACTCTGGTGAATATGCTTTGATTTACACCTCTCCTGTTTTTAAAATAGAAGTTTAGAGAGAGGATGCTGTAAAATGGTGTGGCTTAGAGATCACAAGCATGAAATAGCTGCTTTGAGATTAGCTTAAAAGTGATCTGCATGTATAGTATTCAATAACAGACAGCTAATTGTGGGGTTATGTGCTGAATACCACAATGACAACAGTAGGAAGGTTGTTCAGTGTATAACGACTACTTATTCCGGTTACCTGTTAGTTGATAAGTATCTTGCAGTCTGGAACAATGTCAAAGATTTCTGGAGCCTGTCACCCTGTTTAAGTCTGGACAGAAGCAATATGCAAATTCATCTGGTTTTAAACCATCTTCTGATAGCACTTCTATATTAAATTGTGATGGATTAGCATATCCTCCCAACAGACGGCAACATCTGAGGGAAAAAAAAAACTGCAAAAATAAAGGCACATAGTTCGAAAGAGGAGAAAGAACAATTGCTTGCCTTTGTTTCAGTAGGTCAGCCTCTTACTGTAACACAATAATTGATCCATTGCCAAAAAGAGTCCTTAGCCTTAAAGGTGTTAGAAGCATGAACCGGCTTTTAGGGAATCGTGTAACTTAAGCCAGTAAGCTAACAGTATGGAGAAATCATCTTTCTGTATCTTGCAGTCCCTCTAGCAGTGCATGTTTAAAAATACTTGCATTACTATACTTGCATAGCAAAAAAAGCATTATATTATGTATTAAAGATCAAAAATCAAGCATCACACATCTATAAGAAGTCAATGATATGTTCTTTTTTTAGTGAAACTTTGTTAACTGCTAATTCCAGTCAGGTTTTTTTTGTTTTAATTAAATCTGATCTTTCTTGGATATCAGAATGTATATGCTTAAAAGTTACTTTTCAGTCTCAGCCTCTATTTTTTTGCTGTGTGGAGAAGTTTTTTTCTAGTCTTAGCATTTTTTTCATACCATGTTAGAGGAAGATCATGATTGAACAAGCTGTCATTCAAAAGAATAGTTAAGGAGACAAGGCAATCTGTTCCCTGAATTTCTGTACAGTTTTTGTCTGAATGCTGTTTTTCTGCTGCGCTTTCTGCATATAACTTTCTAGTACTGTTGTAGAACCCAACAAACAAATTAAGGATGAAGAAGCTGAGTTGTGGTGACCAACTGTGTATACTGTCTGACTTAGCAATCTTTCTGGAAATTTGATCTCCTTTACAAGCTGATTGCATTTTAAATAAAGTTTGCTATCTCAGTATCTATGAAGGTGTGTGAGCTGTGGGGAGAGAGGCAGTCACTGCTTCCCTTCCCCATAAGCGAGGGCCCAGAGCACTTCTCTGTGGCAATGCAAATATCTAAATGTGTGCTCCAACTGTATTTCCATTTCTGCAAAATTGTTCAGACCTTGTGGACAAAACCCAAAACCTCTGTTTTGTGGAGTTAAACATAAGCAGGTTGAGGGGAATGAGATACCATAGAGTATCCTGCATAGCCTTCTGCTACCAATTTAGTTTGACTTAGATTTTCCAGGGGTTTTGTGTCTTGCATTAAAGGAATCCTTGTCATTGAAACTTCTCAGTTCTACCGTGTACATAATTCTCCTCCTGTATATCCTTGTCTTAGGGATATCATTGCATTGCTGAAAAAACAAAAACTGTCAAGGGCCAGGTTCACCAGGTAAGGTACAGTACACATGTGCAGCACACAAACTGAGACAGAAGACTGAGACGGAATAAGCTCTGTCCATTATATGATGGTTAGAAGACTTGATTCATTTGCCTAATCTTTTTTGGGTTTTTTTTTTGTTTCTCTCGTTGCTTCTCAGAGTTTGGGGTTTTTTTCCACTGCATTTTGAATACTAGCAGCATGTTTGAGAAGACCCTCTCATCCCTGCCTTCAGCAGATAAGCATCATATAGCCATGACTAACTGTGTGTCTCAGCTCAGGACTGAGTTTGTTGCTTAGATTTCTATATAGTGTCAGTGTTTCAATGCTGGTACTGGTGACCCAACAGCACAAAGTATTCTACAGCTGATCCAGCATTTTAAATCCAAAAATCTTGAGTCTGATTTTCCCTTGCAGCATTTAATTATCTTTATTTATCCCATAACACAGTTGTTTTTCAGATGTCGTCCTTTATATTGAGTCTATCATGCATTCCTTAATTGTTTAATTACTTCATCAGCATGCTTGGCATGTGTTGGCATCTCTAATCATAAAGTAGCAGTATGCTTTGAGTTTTATGCATGGTGTGTAACTTTCAATAATTCTTGTTTGGCACTTCGTCATTATGTGATGCTCTTTTTGCAGATGGTGCACACAGCAGCCCACAGATGTCTGTGGTAGTTTAAGCTGTGAATGAGACAGAGTAGCCCTCTCCCAGGTACTAGATAGCTTCGCACATACTAAGAGTTAAAACCCGCTATATGTAGCTTTGGTTAACTCCAACAAAAAGCTGTTTAAGGGGACATCCCTTCTTTGGCTGACAAAATGGAATAATTTTAGAAGATTTTCTCATCATGCATTTTCATGAATTTTTCTTACAGTGGTATAAACTGAATACACAATGGCTAGGGAATTTTCAGCAAGGTATTGATTTAGAAAATTTACAAGGAAATCTCAACAGTATTGTCAGGCCTGTTCTTTATTTAACATATCAGCTAGGTTCTTGTAGATTTTTCATCTGAAAATGTAAGCAGCAATTTTAAACGTATAAGAAGCAACAACAGCTAAATACATCAACATTAACATGCTGGAGTCAACAACTTCCTTGTGTTTTTCCTTGTTAGTAAAGCAGTTGTCATTTATTGTTCCTGAACACCTACCTATTCTTTTCACTTTCAAAATCTGCCTACTTGTCAAGATGATACAGTAACTCTAATTCTTGATGTGTTGCCTAATCTGTGCTTTTAAAGGGCAAGTATCTCTCTGCAAAAAACGAAGAAAAAAGGTGTTTATAGATTAGAGTCAACACTGAGAGATTATATTGATTGGAAGAAATATAGGACTGTTTCTCTTGGAGAACAACAGCAACAAAACAACATGTATGTGGAAGAAGAATAGATATTTTTACTTTTCCCAGTAACACAATGCATATATTTGTCAAATATCTGTCAGTCTATACAAGTGATCGCTTTCATTTATGGATTTCTGGAATGTGTGGCCATATGTATAGGTGTATGTTTGAGTGATGTAAAAGCAATACTTCAGTTAATCTGAATTTTTACCTGTGCCTATTTTCATTCTAAACTATACAACAGCACTTTATTAAAAAATTGGAGATGCTACTGTTTCATGAGGACAATAGTAGCTGTAAACTACTCCTATTTCTAAATACCCTTTAGGTAAGCTCTTTTCTCTCGTTCTTTCCTTCTATTTTTTAGTGGGCAGTTTGCTGTAGTGAAAAAATGCCGTGAGAAGAGCACTGGTCAGCAATTTGCAGCAAAATTCATCAAGAAAAGGAGAACAAAATCCAGCCGTCGAGGAGTAAGCCGGGAAGACATTGAGCGAGAAGTGAACATACTAAAAGAAATTCGACATCCGAATGTGATCACACTGCATGATGTTTATGAGAATAAAACAGATGTCATTCTTATTCTGGAACTGTAAGTAGCTCTAGAGCCCTTTGGAAGAGAAACAGATTTTTTCTTTGTGTTACAGAGATACTTTCATTAAATCAAAGTGACTCTTAAGAGAGAGTTCCTTACACCTGAAAGAAGATGGATAGCCAAATAATTTCTATACTGTGTCCTTCACTGAAAGTGAACTACACAAGTAAAGCCACATGTTTAATCATCATCGATATCCAGAATCTAGAATAATAGTAGGTAAACTGATTTTAAGATGAGAAACAGAGGAAAATATTTTTTTTCTAGGAATTAAATCTGATGAAGCAATTTTGCTCTACCAAATCCTCTCCTAGCAAATATGCTAGATGCTCTGATAAATTTAGGCTTTTTTTTTTTTTTTTTCTTATGCTGTTGTTAGATGTTAGAATAACATTTATTCTTTTGGTTTTTCTTTGTTTGTCTTTCAGGCTTGGGATTTTTGAGTTGTGTTTTCAGTTATGTAGGTTTACCCACATAACAGAAAACATAATTTTCCTAGTTCTGCTCTGTTGAAATGTAAACTGGACTTTCATATCCTTGTTTTAGTTCTCATTTTTCATCCAAGGTTATTGTTAATGTATTCCAGTAAATATGTCAACATATGTCAACAACGAACACTCTTGCATTGTTTCAGTTCTAGATTCACCTTCCTCAACGCTTGCAAGTTCAGAAGCTGAGCTTTGCTTGCTTCTTTTGAAGGTGGAGAGTGTCAGCTAGTGGAGATATGCATGTATTTATAATGTCTGGATGCTAGCACAGCATTATTGCCATGTTCTTTTAGAATATGTTTTGGACAAGCAAGAGGCAAGTTACTTCATATCAGTGAAGATACAGATCACTGTTGTGAAGTCTGTTATTGGGCTAATAAATGGTAACTTGTTCCTTTTGCACATCTCCCACTTCCCTGAAATGTTAGTGCAGGTGATTTTGTTCAAATTGCATTTTCTTGCTAATTATTTTTTGAAAAGACAATTTAACTAATTTTATTAATATAGATGGCTTTTATTTGACATTTTAGTGGCTTAAAGGCTAAAACATTAATGTTCCTAGAGTGGTAATCTCTGTTCACAAACATAACATCATGTTTCATAAACTAAAACAGCACTGACGCAGAAGAAAATTGTAGCCACATATATAAAAATGCTCATGACATTGTTAAGTCTCATGCTACTGAAATGTAATCACAAGTAACAATGAAATCATTAATTTCTCCCCTGTCAGGGCATCAACTTACTGTAGTACAAGTAAAATCATGACAAGACTAAACAAAATGCATGATACTATTGTGCAAAGTACAGCCTGTATATTAACTTCAAGTGTCTTGGGCTGGATCTAAATCCTAGGGCATTTAGGAACACCAGCACTTACCAACTGTTGGTAATCTGTACACATGAACTAAACTCTGGCCTCTTACAGAACTTCAGTAATGAAAACCTAAATACAATCCTATTTTGGTTGCAGAGATTGCATGAATTTTCAGGTCTCTTCATTCAGTAACATCTACTTGTTTTGTAGATGTTTGAGTCCAGTTTTTCTAGACCCACTGACCCTACATTCTTCTGGGCATTCTAATGCCAGAGCTGTTTCTTCCACATGTGGGAAGAATTCAGGTATCCCGAAGATCTTTTAGATCCCGAACAATTTTTAACAGTTTTAACAGTTGGTGTGTCTAGGAGAGTCTCAAAATGCTAAGGAATGGAGATGTTTGCATGCCTTGTGGGTTTTTTTTTTGTTTGTTTGTTTGTTTTGTTTGTTTGTTTGTTTGTTTTTCCTGGTAGATAGATTTAGAAAAAATAAGGACATTGTTGAATGGGTCAGTTGCTTAAAATGCAAGCAGATCCTGTGCTGCTCTTTCAGGATATTTGGTAAACTTGAGGAGTGGATTGGAGACTGAACATTCAATAAAGGCTGTTAAATAAAGTGAATATAAAGATTATAATGTTAAATAAAATGGAAGTAGTGATATTTCCTGTAGGTCTTTTGTAGATACTTTGAGATGTCATATGAGAGCCATTTAACTAAAAAAAATCCTGAAGGATACCATTCCCTTTCTGCAACTTGACAGAAGAAAAGTTTGGACTAGACAAGAACTCTCAAAATAGAAATAAATATAATAAACATAATTGAAAAAATCCAGATAATTTATCAGATTAAAACTGTTTACAGAAATTTGAATAATTTTCCAGAACTTCCAGAATTTTCTTCAACTTTTCTAGTCTTCGCTGTTTTGAAATCTAAGCATTTTAATCTACGTTAAACTGAATTTAAGTTTGTTCAGGCAAAGCTTTTTAGCCTTAGATAATCATTAGTTATCATTAAGGTGATATTACAATATGAGCAATGTTATCAAGATAGAATGTGAGCGAGTCATTAGGACATGACACAGCTGGTTGTGAAGGTTAATTGGGTCCAAGTTCCCAGTGCAGGTTCCATAATGACTTCCTCTGGGAGCCAAGCGTTAGTTCCTTACCACGAGTAAGAAGAAGGTCTTGACAACTGGCAAAAGCACTATCCAGAAATACTTTCTCAACAGGTGTGGTTTATTCCCTTTCCTGGAGGGAGATGTCGGTTGCAGACACATCTGTCAGTTGTCCTTTGGGAAGGGTAGGAAATGCTTTTACTGCTGCTGCATTTTATAATAATGCAGCTGATCTGAGGCTTTGGTTTATTTGCAGGAATTCAGAAAAGATCGACCTCTAACTAGGAATACCAGCAAAACAACATATGCTAGCTTTGCTTGTAGTAAAAATGGTCATACAAAATATTTCCAAAAGCAAAGTGGTTGTATTTTTTAAAAGTATTTGTTCTCCTGCTTGGAGGCGGTATGAAATGAGCTCACATTACAACGTGAAAGTCATTATTGAACCTCTATTGCTTTTTGTTTTATAATGTGATCCTGAAACCTCTTTAAGATAAAGATATGATCTTTATCAATCACAAATTCTTACTTTTAATATAGGAATAATTTACGGTAGCTGCAAAGTGATTTTAGTTTAAAACTAAACGAAGTTTTATGTTTTATAAACATTAAGACAGCTTCAAAGGAAGGTGTTATGTGACAGTGGTTTCTGTTAGCAGCAGAAATGGAATTCAGATGTGACTTGACTTTAATGAAGTTCCTCTGTTAATCTGACTGGTTATAGTTTGTTGCTCATAGGTTAATTTTTAGCAATCTGTATACAAGAGTTGTGTTAACTCGCAAATTAATTGCTGAGAAGCGTATCTAGTAACTCCTAACAGCAAGCAAAGAAATTGAGAAAAGCTTCTCAAGCTTCTAGAAGGATACAAGGTACAGGTGGTCTAAAATGATCAAGGGGAGCACAGGACAGCCTTGTGAACCTATAGCTCACATTTCTGTCAGGAAACTTTTTTTTTTTTTTTTTTTTGCTCTCTCTGTAGCGAGTCTTCCTTCTCAAAGGCAATGAAAGGGAGGTTGCGTGATGAGAGAGTATTTCAGGGAAACCTACTAAACGATCTGGTTCTAGCCAGATTTAAATGACGCTTTCATGCACCAGCAGCCTCCAAGCAAACTCTTACTTTGCTGTTAGTTTATAAATGATGCTGAAGCATTGTAATGAAGCTAAAATCTGTGCAATTTGGGGTAGAGTCGAGAATTTAAAAAGAAAGCTGTTTCAGAGTCTGATTTGTGGAATTGTTTGTCCTTCTGTTGATTATGACTACTGCTTTGCTTAAGATAAACCATACCATAGGCAATTAAAAAAGATCTGTTGTGTTTATTTTGCATAGGACTGCCTTGTCCTGTCTGAAACATAGGACTAGACTTGAAAATCCAGCAGAATTTTAGGAAATTCTTGAGGGATGAGGTATCTTACATAGTTGATGTCTTTATTTGTTTATTGTAAGCCATTTGGGGTCCTATAATATTTAAATTTCAGTCTGGATCATGCTGTTCTTACAAACTTCAGTTCTTATTCCTTGTGGACTTAATTTTTATGAAGTCTGTAAAAACAGACCCTGGTGATTGATTTGAGGACACTTTTACTCAGTGAATTAATTGTGGAGTTGAACTTAACTTGCAGAGGATATTCAGGTGGACCCATATAAGTGCTTTTGTTTGAAGTAATTACCCTATGGTGATACAGTTTTTGTACATCTGAAGTGATGCAATTTAATATCAGGCCTGAGCAGAGTCCACAGAAAAGAAGCAGAAGAAAGTAGTCATACAATAAATGTTGAAGGGAAGAAGCAATATGTGTATTACTAAGCTCTCATGAGATTGTTGATCCCTGCTTGTGTTGTACAGGGACAAGTAAATGCCAAATGCATTGGTGCAGTTTGAAGCAGGAGAGCTTAGAAGGGTTTCTTTGGTAGCAGAGAGCTTTTAACAGCTGTGGTTGTCTTATTTGATTAACCAATTAAATATCTCTTGGGACCTTGGTTTCTACCTTTGTTAGGTACCAGGTGTATTGCCTTTGAAATACAAGTAGTATTCTATTCCACACTGTTTAAAATGTATGAAATTATTATAGATGAAACATCACTACAACTAACCTATGGCAAGACAGAAAAATTGCACTAAATTTTTTCTAAACCTGTTGGCTGATCTGTTTAAGTGTGCTCTTAAAGAAGGGCTAAATGTTCTCTAATGCAATCAGCTGTCCAAAAATGTGACATATTTGAGGCAAGTGAAGACCTATGTTTATCAAACCTGTAATTTCATATGGTCTGAACTTTCAGGATATGAAATACTATACATATAAGAAGAGGCGAAGGATAGAGGCTTTTTCCATTTTACACAAAACAATTGTGTTTCATTAGATTCTTAAAAATAAACGCAGTGTATTAAACTAAATATGTCTTTCATGTTTAGAAGAAGTTTGTGTAACCACGGCTGCTGCTGTTACAGATGGTTAATAAGTTTTACAGAGATTGTTTATGCCTGCATGAGGGAATAAATGTGTTTGCTGCAGTCTTTCCAGCCTCCTTTTCTTTCTCTTCTGAGGGGTAAGCTGTGTGGCATTGGTGGATCATTAGAGGGGTTCTGCCTGCTTACCAAAAACTGTAAGACAGTTAGTTCACTGCTCAACCTGACTTTATAAAGGTGCCTGCTTTGGCAGTGACTGCTGGCACAGCTGCTCCCTGGCTTAGAAAGTAGCCAGAGGCTGTTTGCAGTGTATGACAGGAATGCATTTTGATTAACATCCTTACGACAACCACAGCAACGTCCACATGTATTAATAAACATTTTGAAACAAATTCTATGTAATTCTCAAGTACGTAAGCCCAAAAATGAGGAGAAATGCCCCCACTGTGTCGCTGCCCTGTTTTCCACTTGTCGTCAGGAAGTGCCATGGAGCTGCAAACCTTAGCTTGAAAACGTTTCACACAGTGAAAGGTCTCTTTTCAGTGAGATGTAAAGCATGAGGTAATGCACATGTGCATCTGTTTGTAAGATATTACTGACCAGCATCTGTGGTAAGATAATGAACTGTACTTATTCAGTTGGAATTCCATTTTAATGCTTCTAAAATAAACACAGGTGATTCAAATGACCCTTCTCCCTTCTGGACTGTGATTCTTCTATTTAATGGCACTTTGTTTCAATAATTGCTTCATGAAAAAAATACTACAGCAGCACAAATAAAACTAAAAAACAATACCCCTATTGTCCTATAGCCAGCTGACTGAAGGCTCAAAGAACTCATTAAAATATATTTTGCATGCAATTTGCATTACACTAATACACATTAAGTCTCTTGAAGAGCAGACATGATAAAGCAAGTCAAGTGTATTTCAAGAAACTCGCCCAGACTGTTTAGCAGTTATTAAATGCTAATACCATTATTCTTCATAATCATTATGTTAATCGCGGACAGATTCTTTTCTGACAGAAAGTCAAAAAGTATTAGGGTGTACTTTAGAGATTTTTAATAAATATCAATACAATGCAAAACATGGGAAATAATATGACTAATTTTGAAATCTCTAACACATTTATGGGTAACCAATGCCGTTTTCGTAATCATGAAAAGCAAGTTGCCAGAACAGCCAAAAATATGTCTTTAAATAGAGGGCAGACTGCAGGAGGTATTAGGGGTTTTTTTTTTTTTTTTTTTTTTAAAGGATAATTAAAAATCATGTTTTCTGTGTGTCTTCACCCTGTTGACAATAATCATCATTCCTGCCAGATGACTGACTGAACTTGAGAAAAGGGCCGTTTTCAGTTTATTCCTCTTCCTCGAACACAGAGTCTGGGCAATGCTTATGCCCCCCCTTCAGTTCTTAGGCTCTTCGTTCTGCTTATACTAAAAGACTTGCTGAAAGGGGTCTTAAAGTCAGCATTTTTTTTTGTTTTCCTGCAGGAAATGTATGATAACTTTAGGTCCAGATGTGACATACATGATGATAACACATTATTCTAAAGATTACAGATTTTTTTTCATAGAACTGAATGCTTAGAGAAGTTTAGAAATTGCATAGTAGGATAATAAGACAACTACTAGTATTTATTTAAAGGTTTCAAAATAAAATTTGACTTTTCTGTTTCCCAATGCATAAAAAACTTGTATTTATTAGTAGTATGAGACAATTCATGTTTTGTTTTCTAATGTTTAGCTACATTATTATGTTTTGAGTATGCTTACTTAATTGTAATATTTATTTAAATTTAGATATAGCCGACCCTGATTTTTCTTTTTTTAGGTTTCTTGTTTGAAAATAAGACTTTTGTACTGTAATCTTCTCCCTCTCCAGAGAATGAGGGATAGAGTTACTATTTCAGGTATTGAATTATGCAGTATTCATCTTCTGTTTTGATACTAATGATATTAAAAGCATGAGTATCAAACTAGAAGATATGATTGCTCTCAAAATAGTTGTGCTAAGAAGAACCTGTAGGTAATGCAAGCTTGTCAGTAACTCCGCTTTTGTTTTCCAAGTGTTGCAGGTGGAGAGCTCTTTGACTTCTTAGCCGAAAAAGAATCTCTCACAGAAGAGGAAGCCACAGAATTTCTCAAACAAATACTTAATGGTGTTCAGTATCTCCATTCTCTGCAAATTGCCCACTTTGATCTTAAGGTAGGTTGAACAGATTAAAAATGTAGACAACTGCAAGCAACATCCCATTATGTCCCGATAAAACCAGCCAGAACTCTTCCATCGTGCAGATATTGGCTGTAGTTTTGTTTTGCTAGCTTATATAGACAGGGGAATATCCTGCCATTGAGAAGACAACCATGAACATCTGTTCTCATCTGTGTCCTCATGGGAAATGGCAACTTTGAACAAAATTACAGCATTCTGAGGAAACAATCTTGAAATGAAGATATTTAGGACTGTGTAGAATGTGAATCTGGATGCAGTCCTCTGAATAGCATGCTTCTTTTCTATAAATTTTGTAGCTTTTGTTTTGTTTGCCTTTGTATATATCCTGTGTTCTCTTGAAAATTATCTATAGGTAGTAAAAGAAAACAAGACAAAATTGGCTGTAAAGATTTTTTTGTAGAACACATGCAGGGGGCAGGAGAGGAAAGGAGTGTCTGTGTGTGTATGCTTGAAAAAGAAAAGCTTCATTTTAAATGAACTTTGTATCCTTTTGGCAATGAAAAGATATCCTTTGCATGTACATTTAGTGTTTTTTATTGTTTAGTTTCAGAACCTTAAGTGTTTTCATAGATAAAAATTTTGGTAGTTAACATCATCTTAATGCTGAAAGTCAGCTGAACATTAGTTAGTCTGCTGAAGTCAGCAGCTTGTCTGTCGTAGGAAAAGGAGGCATTGTTTTATGGCGATGGCATTTTAGAAGAGATGCAGTGTTCTGGGGGTATAGTTTTATTATTTCCTAATATGAAATGTAAATTCTTACCTTTGTGTCTAATGAAATAAAAGATCCTTACACCTGATAATAAGCATATGCAAAATATGCAGCAAAAAAACAGGAATGTGGGAGGAGAAGGAAGATGATTAGCCATTTATCTGCACATCAGCTGTTATATAATAAAGAGTAGTAGAAGACTGGTGATATTGAAGTTCTTAGTGGCTCCAAAAGTCCTCTTTGACAACACAGGCAAGATAGCTGAAGCTCTAAGAGCTTTTCAGGGCATGCTGGTTTATGGATGTGATTTCAGCTCACTTAGTCCACATGAAAACTGCAGTAGGTGTATTTACGAGAGGTAGAATCTCAGCCCCAGGGAAATCACAGGAGTCTGTCATTGATGTGAAATCCTGTTTTATTGTGCTTAATTTTTAGCATGTTAGGTCATAATAGCAAATGACAGGATTTTCTTGCTGAAGAGACAGATCAAGAGACTGAAGTAGATAGTGAGCGAGGGCTCTCCGCTTAAGGGTACTTGTAGGTATCGGACATTTTGTGCATACCTAAAATCTCTTTTCTCTTCCTTTTTGCTTCTCAAAGCCTGAAAATATAATGTTGCTGGACAGGAATGTACCGAAGCCTCGAATCAAGATTATTGACTTTGGTTTAGCACACAAAATTGACTTTGGAAATGAATTCAAAAATATTTTTGGAACACCGGAGTTTGTTGGTAAGAGCGCTGTTCTTGTTTCTGACTCCTGACTTCTTCTGACATTTTCAGCATACAAAATGGTATATTTGGCTTAGCTTGGTTTGGCTAGGTTCCTTTTTATATAATTTGTGTGCAATTTGTGACATTTTTGAAATTTAATAATTTATAATGTTCATTAATAAGATTTGCATTAGATATTTTTATTCAACAGCATTTTAGCTTTTTATGTATGACATACACATGTTCAGAATGGCATTGATCTGTTCTTTGGTCATGTACTGATTTTCTGCTTTACTCCTTTAGCTCCAGAAATAGTAAATTATGAACCTCTTGGTCTTGAAGCAGATATGTGGTAAGCTATTGGATCTTTTTGAGATAGGTCTCTAATAATAATTCTGAAGTTCTAACTTTTTTTTTCTCTCTTACCCTTTCTTCCCCCCACCCTTTTTTTCTTTTCTTTTTAACTCCAGGAGTATTGGTGTAATAACTTACATTCTGTAAGTACCAAAATCTACAAGTGATTCTTTAGAAATGCTATTTAATTCTGATTCTGTCCTCTGGGTGTTGTGGGGTTTCTTTTTTTCCCAAAAAAATTCACATTAAAATTTTGTGCGGATCAAAGTAGTCTTTGCACATAAGTGATCATAAAAGCAACGCTATAATTACTGAAAGAACAGCCATTAGTCAGCCATTGAGATAGCATGGGAAGCTGGCTTCACATCTTAAGTAATATTCCTTAAAAGCTTTATTTTAATCAGTATTTCCAGAAATTCCAGTGAAGATGTATGTGCTATTAGATCAAATCTTCCTCAAAATATAGTTGCAATTCTAAAGCAGAAAAAAAAATCACCTTCTGCCTTGATTTGATCATAGGGGATTGAACCAGCAATATTAACAACAATAAGAGGAATGCTCTCTCTTTCTGCAGTTTAAGTGGTGCATCACCATTTCTTGGAGAAACCAAACAGGAAACGTTAGCAAATGTGTCTGCTGTGAACTATGATTTTGAGGAGGAATTCTTCAGTAATACTAGTGCCCTAGCTAAAGATTTTATACGAAGACTTCTAGTCAAGGATCCAAAGTGAGTTATTTCTCCTCTTGTATATGTGCTGTTGCACTCTGAATTATCTGTAGTGTTTCAAATTACATTATATTATGAAAAGTTAGTTTATTAAGTATATAATATTATGTATTTTGTGTAATTTTTATTGCCTGAAATAGTTCTATCTTTTCTCCTATTAAAGGAAAAGAATGACTATCCAAGACAGTTTATTGCATCCTTGGATCAAGGTTAGTGTGCAATATGTTCTCTCTTATACTGCTTTTAATCAGCTTTATTTCATATCACACTTTTTTAAAACAAAACCTTCAAATGGAAAAATGACGTATCTTTTCACTAGGTGTTACTGTTTCAGAGAGCTATTTTTGTGTAAACTGCTAAGTGTAGTGTGTGAATTTCAGTAGGATATCCTCCACCTTGGCTAGTGGTAGGCAAGTACTGCAGTGCATTACTCAGGGAAGCTAGTATTCCAAAGACATTGTACTGACAAAGACACATTCTCTGATTTCAGACCAAATTCCTCTCTGCTCACTTATATTTGTCATCTTCTCATCTCAATAGTTAGATTGGACAAAAGGATCTTCTTTCCTATTTCCTTCCTCCCTCTTTAGACTAAAAAATGCAGTTTATATGGGACAGTGATCCATTTCTTTTTGGAGAGTTCAGGATTTGCTGTGAATCCAACTGTTAAGCTGAGAAGGAAAGAGGAAAATTACTTCCCTTTTACATATGTGTGTATTATACATGTCGCTTAATGCATATCTCGTTCTGCTTGTTAACAGTGAATCTTTACAGTGCCAGTAATTTCCGCAGTCTTGGAGGAAGCCTCATTTATATTGAAGGTTTGATTTAAGTTACCACTGCTGAACTGATAAATAATGACTTGTTAGCTCTGCTGTCTTGATTTCTTCAGTCTTACGTATTTGTATCTATTAAAAATCAGTTTCATTCTAGTAAATTTTATTACAAATGAAGCCTAGGGCTAATGTCTTAGTAAAAGAATACCTGTGAGTGTTTGAAACCTTTCTTTTTCTCCAAGAAGTAGTAAGCAAAGTATATGTCCCTGTCACAGTTGCTCCAGTTCCTGTTCTAACATCTTGGGGCAAACACGTAAAATACTAGTAAGCCAAACTACGGATTTGACTGAATAAATTATTGGTGTCCATTCTGCTTTGATGGCTTTTCTGGGGGCAATGGTAAACAGCTGGAATGTGAAACAGGCAGTTGGGGTAATGATGTTTTAAATCACTAGAGCAAGTTTGTCTTGAGTTTGTCTTTCAAATCCCAGCGCTTCCTTGAACAAGGTGTTGAATTGTACCCTGTTCTGTTCATTTTCATTTTAACTTTACATGCTTCTTTCCCTCATGCCACTGCTCATATCCTCTTTTCTTTCCATTACTGTCTTCTTCTGAGTATTGAGTATCTGTCAAACTGAGTTTCTAAAGCCTTTCACACTCCAAATACGAGATGTTACAGTACAAAATTTGGCATATTGTACTAGAAATTGGTACGTAGTGCTGGTGTGAGAAAGATTAAAGGGTACAGCCTTAGAGGTGACTGCAGAGTAAATAGGATGGTGTTTTGGAGACGGAAGTAGTAGGGATTGGGCCAGACTGATTGCACTGAGACAAGTGCTAACTTGGATGGAATCTAAAATAGAAGCAGGATATTTTCCCGGAAGTTAAGATTTCTCTCAGAAATTATACCAATACCTGTGCCAGAGAGAGAAGGACAAAGCTGAATTTTCTACTGACTTCTTTGTTTGTTTGTTTTTAGCTATATTTCTTTTTGAAACTTCTATGTTTTCATTTCTAAATGTCCTTTCAAACAAATGAGATATTCAAGAGCACCACTCATTTCATTAGTTTCATATTTTGCTGAGGCAAACAGCAAGGAAAATAATGCACAAAATGTATGGATATTCTTCAGGATATTTTTTCAAGGTATTCCAGTTGCATGCTTCACTAATCTGTGCGTGTTAAAATGGTGTGCATGCAATTGCTTTATTATGGCAGTATGATAATCTCATTATAATGCAAGTGGAAGTCATCACCAAAGGGCAGGAAGACTTGCAGACAGGAAGATGCTTCCTGAAAGCTGTGTTGTAGTACTTCACAATGACCTTCTTGATTTTTCCCATAGCCTAAAGACACCCAACAAGCACTTAGTAGAAAAGCATCTGCAGTGAACATGGAGAAATTCAAAAAGTTTGCAGCACGACGAAAATGGAAAGTAAGTCATTCAGTAAGTCTTCAAAATGATGGCAGCATAGAGTTACAATGGCACTACGTGTGCTGAGGAGGTGCAAACAAGCGTTTGTGATGACTGTTTTTTTAAGGGAAATACAAAATCTCAAACTCTTCATTGCATAAAGGAAGAAAGACCCTATTTTTGTGTCAATTTGGAAAAAATTAGTAGGTGTATGGTAATTAGGGAGAAAACTTCTTCATAGTGACAAGCATACAAATGCTTGTGTGTGGATTGTTTTATGCATCTAGTTGTATGCTGTCATCTTCTGTCTTGGTAATGTTTTCAGACTAAAAGCATCTGTAAATGTAGCGCATGTTTTTGTGACAATGATCTGAGTAAACCAAACATCCCTTAAGTATCCTCACAGAATTAACTATTCAATAGAACAAGAAAAAAATATAGTCTGTTCTGCAAAAGATTGCAGACTTCCATAGAGGAAGACATCATTTAATCTTTCTGGAAATGGGGCATGGCATTAGCTGGAAGCATGGGCCTAAGCCAGGAGCTGTTTATCGAGACAGACATCCCCAATTCTTCACCGAGCACACTGGGGAATTCATGCTGAAACCAAGTAAGGACAGGACTTTTGCATGAGAAATCTGTTTATCATGAGAAGAGTGAAACATGAGCCAACAGAGGGCTGTGTTATTAGGAAAGCAGTGCAACACATTGTCACAAATGTCAAAAAATAAGGTCATTTTCTTGAACTTTGGACACAAAATATCCAGCTAAGTACATTTGCACCAAAATTTAACGTTTGTGTTATGTAAGGATCAACTGTGCTTATAAAATCTAAAAATTAGTTTGCTGCTCTCAAGCAAGTGTTAGGAATATCTTAACTTTTGTTGTAATATGGCACTTAAAGGAATATTGTCAGCTAATTTATGTTTGGTTTAGGTTTTCTGGGTGCACGTATTTTAAAATCTCTCTTTTGCAAATATTTTTGAGAAATTGGAGATGCAGAGAAGAGGATGTAATGATAATTTATTTTGGTCTGGATATGACTATGTTTGTGATATAGTTGTGATCAAAAAATATTATGTAGCTGTGTTAGTGTATTTCAATAGCCTGTTTGCATTAAAAAATGCAAATGAAATTTAAAGATGAATAAAAGGGAGACAAAGAGGAAGATTTAAATCAAATTCCTGTTTGTTTATGTTGGTTATATGACAGTATTCCTTTAAAATCTCCGCAATAGTATCCTATCACAAGTATTCCGTTTGGTTTTTTTTTTTTTCTTAAATATAGCTTTTCTCTTCTTATTTTTAAAAAGCAATCAGTACGCTTAATATCCTTGTGCCAAAGATTATCAAGATCTTTCTTGTCCAGAAGTAACATGAGTGTTGCTAGGAGTGATGATACTCTGGTAAGTATATATTTCTATAATTAGAGTGAAATGATTCTAGCAAGAATATTGAATTCTTGTAAATGGATTTATAATTTATTATTTTTATATATAAAAGATACATTTTTTAAGCTAGAAATGTCTGTTCTGCATAATCTAATCTTTTGCATAATTCTTATAAATTCTTACAAATTCATTACTTTTTTCCTCTATTGAGCCTGATAATTACTACTTAAATTTATTTTTTCTTGATTTTGAAATTTGTTTATACAGAGCTTTAACATTGTAGTTTCACATTGTAACGTGAAAAAGTTAAAACTGATCTTTTTCATGCTACTATGTATCATAATTTATTTTAAAGGAAAAGGAATTATGATACATAGTAGCATGAAAAAGATCAGAATTATTCAGAGAACTTGACATCCTTCTAGAAACAGAAAATATTTCACAGTATTAATGGAGTAAGAAGTTAATAAAGGAGGAAGTTTGAAGAGTTATCTGGTCTCAAGCTCATGGTGTTGTATTGTCTTCTAGGTTTAAATAGCTGGGGCAATACTTCTATATTTTGTAATTAGAATGCTAGAAAACCATGAAAACCATTCTTATTTAGCTTGCTCTCCAGGTTTATGCCTACATGTTTTCACAAATTTCTCTGTGATCACCCAAGTATATACGTTAATATATTTAGAGCTAGGTTATTTAGACTCATCTTTTCCAGGCAATAGTGGGATCAAAAAAAAAAAAAAAAAAAAAAAAAAAAAAAAAAAAAAAAAAAAGGCTTTTTTTTTCCCCCCTTTCCTCTCTCAGTAATATCCTATATTATTCTAAAAAGCCAGTAACTTCTAAAGAGGGAAGAGGAATGTCCCAAATACTGGCTTCTGTGATTTCCTTTTTTTTTGGCATTTTAGTGCATGGAAGAACAAAGTTATGTCTGAGAAAATACTTAGCGTCATAGGTAAAGTTCTGGGTTTACAACTGGCTGTCTTGGATAGGTGAAAATTAAGTTGAAAGTAGGTTTGTATTTAAGGAAGAGTGAAATACATTGTACTAGAAAAAGGCTGTATTTTCAAATAGCATATGTAATTTTAGCCATATGCTTTTGAAAATCACTTTATCCTTGCACTAAGAGGTTCTACAAAAGTGAAAGTTTAACTTTTTTTTTCTGTGTCTTGGCAGGCCTTGAGACAAAGAGGGATTTTTTTTCTTTTAAGCTAACAATTTTTCTTCTTTCTCATTTAATTACAAGGATGAGGAAGATTCATTTGTGATGAAAGCTATTATTCATGCCATCAATGATGACAATGTTCCTGGATTACAGCACCTTCTGGGATCTCTGGCAAATTACGATGTCAATCAACCCAACAAGGTAAAGTAAGGGTCTGTGCTGAGGTGTGTGGGAGACTGGCTCTCGCCCTGTTGAATAGAACAATGGTGTTGCCAAGTAGTGGTGTTAACACTTGAAATTAATAGGGGGGAAAATGTCAAGAAGATGGGAAATTATTCAGTCTTCCTTTAGGGGAAATCATCTGAAAGTGTTCTGTGTTCAGTGTTCTCAAATTACCTGAAAATGGAGCCCAAAACATTTTCTTTCCTAGACCTTTCCAAATAAAATTCCAAAAGAAAAGTAATATACACGTCTATTTTCAAGAGCTGTACTGTATTAGATATGTCTTTGCTTTTCTTTTGCAGCTTTTGTTTCTTATAACAGATGACGGTGACTTAATACACCTATCTGTTGGTGTTAACCTCCTCCTTTTCCAGAGAAATTAAAAACTTACTGTGTGGGGATAATCATACTGTTAAAGTTGCCTGTAAAACACTGGAAAAAAAAAATGCCGCTATTTACAGAAACTGATTGTCTCAACATTGTATTAGACTGTAGTGCTCATCTGATTCAGAAATGCAGCAGTATTGCTTACTAAATGATTTCACTTCACTTCTGCTGCGCTAAATTGAATTATCAGAATTGAGACCAGAAAACTGATTTCTGTTGCTAGCTTTGCTGGTTGACTTTAGAAATACCACCCCTGCTGCATTTTTCACTTGCCTATAAAAAGAGATGGATTATACTCATCTTCATTATAAAGTGATTTTTCAATTTTCAGTTTTTTCAATTGAAAAATATTGATGAAGAGTTCTATAAAATTCAAGCCTTTTTTCTTTTCCTGTGGAGAGATCTTGAATCTCTTAGGCTACTGGTGCCTTTTGTGTTTTGCTGCTGCATTACCATGTAATTTTCTAGAAAGTTGCTAATGGTTTCTGTCTCTGAGGTGTTGTGACCAATTCTCTAGGTACGCTGCCTTCAAATGTGCTTATAAAGCATCTGCAGAGGAGCACCTGCTTATCAAACTGGACTAACAAGAGCTTAATGTTTGTATTCCTGTTTCGAAAAACTTGACTTTAGTGTATAGTGTATTGTTTAGTGAGATCTCTTTCCAGAAATACAGAAAATTGGGATACAATAAACTTCTTTGCTCCAGGTGATAAATAATTTTTGCTGCAGTATGCTCTCTTCCTTAATGCCTCAAAAATTAAATATATTATTTATATTTCATTATTAGCATGGAACACCACCTTTATTAATCGCTGCTGGCTGTGGAAATATTCAGATGCTTCAGTTGCTTTTAAAGCGTGGATCTCGTATCGATGTTCAAGATAAGGTCTGGGTTCTATTTTGTCTTCATTCTGTAAGTGTTCTTGAGTTTCAGGACAGTTAGCAGAGGACAAACACATGAGACCAGGTTGTACTATACATGAAAACATCTGAGTTACAGAGTCTGTTACATAAACTATCCACTGTCCTCTGTAGCAAAAAGACAAAAGCAAATCTTGAATAATTTCAAGTGTTGCTACAGCATATATAGCCTTCAATTATTAGCCGATTTGTGCAAAACTCATCTTAAAATTTGATTCTTGCTTGTGAAACTGGTTTGAATAAATCAGTAATTTCCATAAAAGATATTGGCAAAACTTATTTAGTACAGAACAGGATGAAAATGCACATTTTATTGGTATATATTATTGCTACTAAATTTCCTAAGTATCCAGAAGATATACTTTGCAGAAAGAATTTTTCAAAATGTATTATAATCATCTGAATCATTTTCTTTTGTATCCTGTAACTGTTCTTTCCTCAAAAATGCCTTAAAAGGGGTAAGAGAATGTAAAGATGTGTTAATTATCGTCACAGAGAGGAATTTTTACTTGTTTGTTGATTGTGGTTTTTTTTTTTTTTTTTGGTTGATACATAAGGCTGTTGAACCAAAATGAAGTTTAAAAAAGGGGAAAAAAAAGTTCTGATATAAGCTATAACTTGACTAGCTTATAGTCAGAGTAGTGAATCTAAGATATTCAATGTACATGTATACATATATGCGTGTGTATCCCGGGAAAAGAGTTCTGCATTTTTTGAGCTATATAAACAAATATTTTGGACAGGCTGGATCTAATGCAATCTACTGGGCTTCTCGACATGGTCATGTAGAAACACTGAAATTTCTTAATGAGAATAAGTGTCCTTTGGATGTCAAGGATAAGGTAAGAACAAAACTATTCATCTTTCTTGTAGGTGTGTTTGTGTGTGTGTATAGGTATATATGGATTATCTTAGTAAAAAAGGGTCTTCTGAGATGATTTTCAACTATGCCATAGTCCCAGAAATGTGATTGACCTTTTTTAGTATGGCTTTATAAGCTGACAAATAGGGCTGTGATAGCACAACTTTTAAATAGCTTCGTGTGCTGATTATTTTTCTGACAAATGTTAACCAAGCATGCCTATAAACGTGGGTACGTGGTGGGTAGGTGGAGAAGTACAAATCTAAGTTAATTTTCTGATAAAGATTAGTTTCACATTGGAACACAGAGTAAAATCGTGATTCTCTTTTATTTCTGTTGATTGAAAATCACTTTTATCTGACAAATAAATTTGACTATTATTAAGTTGACAATAGAAGCCTAACACTCTGTAGTTGATGAGCATTTACCTTGTCTTTAATAGTGTTACTTGAGTACTGTTGTCACAAGGTATTGATTGCTCTTATCTTACCAAGGTTTTTATTCTGGCCAAAGTGCCAAAGTAGAGGAAGCAAGATTTATAAAATGTAGTTGGTCAGGGAACCCATTCAAGGCATACTAGCAATTGATGTTCAATTTACCCTAATTGGGCTATTAAAAAAAAAAAAAAGAGGTTACTCTCTCAATAAAAATACCATTCTTTTATATATCATTGCAACTAAATCATTAATCAGGTTGTAAATAATTACATTTAGCAACAAAAATATGCCAGGATATACCAGTCTTTGACCAAGTATATATGTATGGAGAGAAGGAAAATATTATGAATACATACAGGACTTGTGCTTCATTGTGTATGCTGCATAGTCTCTCAGCCAGTTGCCTTATATTGCTAGGAGATTGCATTGTGTCTGTGATCTTGAACATATCAAGTAAGTTCAGAACACGTAAGTTCTGAAGGAAGACCTTTCGAAGAGGTGAAGACCTTTGTCAGCTGGTGTTGCACCTGTAACATACAACAACAACAACATGTGAGCTGGCCTTTACACCTGAACACAGCTGAGGAATAGAATATGGATACAGAGGAGGGATACTTGGACCCTCATGCCACATACAAGCATTGTATGGGGAGCATGATGGTATATATTTGTGGGTGATGTGTGAAATAACACTGGAATGTTCTATAATTGCAGTCTGGAGAAACAGCTCTCCATGTTGCAGCTCGGTATGGGCATGTGGATGTGGTTCAGTTTCTCTGTAGTGTTGGATCCTATCCAGACTTTCAAGACAAGGTGAGTCATATGCACTTTCTATTTTTCTTAAACAAATACAGCGTTAGCATTAGTGGTCAAAACTTTTTGTCTTGGCTTGCTACCTCACACGTGTTTGAATTAGAAAAAAAATAATAGAATTATGTAGGCCTCTATACTTTTTAGTAGATGAAGACTGTTCTAAATCAGTGCGCATGAAACCACCATATCTGTACTCATAAAACAGTTTCTCTTGATAAGAAAAATTTTAAAATGAAGAGAAGTCATGAAATGAACATCAGGAAGATATGGGTGGTGTTCCTTGATTTGCATTATTGCTTTCTCTTAGTTACTGCTTTGAATCCTACCTGTTAGCTCTGAACTAGAAACTCTTATGGGAAGACAAGAAGGAAGAGTATTAATTGAAAAAGAAAAAAAGAAATTAAACTCAAACTTCACAGAAATTTCATAGTCTGTTTGTTCCACCAGCCTTTCAAAGTACTATGTGCTGTAGAATTACAATTATTTTGTTTAAACAGTAGAAGGTCTAAAGGCCCCAGAAAGTGCTCTTTGGTTATTACTTTTTCCTCAGAGTTTTGTAGAATCATTTGATGATACTAGCATTGATATATCATCATTGATATTTGCCAAGTATAAAATGTATCTCATTACTTAGAATTTAACAGAATGACTCTTTCTGCTTTAATCCTTCCTGTGTTGCATTGAGCTACCGAGTAGTGTTGTCCATATTTCATTTTTATAAAACCCTTAAGGGCCTGAATGATCTTCTGCAGAATGTCAGGAAGCACAGAAAGATTAAAGGTGAATCTTTTGAAGCTTCCTTGGTTCAAACAAACCAAATTAGAGCTTCAGGCACAACTGAATTTGAACTAATTCAAAGTGCCCACAGCTTCAAAGCACAGCTTAATGTGACATTAGATGACTCAGTTTTCTAAGTACCTAAGTCACTGCCTACGTTCAAAAATCACTTAAATGTGCTCTGAATGTTGTAAACAGTGACATGCCTCAATCTGCAAGTCTTATGGAATTTAGATCCCCTTGGCGAATGATCCATTTTAAATACTGTATTAGACTTTCAGCACACACGACATAGAAGTTACTTATGAAGAAGGGTGTGTTTTCAAGTAAACACCAGATAAATGGATAGCTCTGGCAACGTAGAGACATCAAAATTAGTATCGCTTACATGCCAGCTAATGAACACAGATAGCTTTATGGTTAGAAATAAGGACTCAAGATAGTGATGAAAGTTTAGGGAGTTACCACACTCACTGAGTACATCAGCAAGAATTATTCACATTTTGAGACCATCAGCATTAGAAATTACTTTTATCTTTTTATAGGGTTTGTTTGAAAAGACTGTGTTTTTTCTTTCCTGAAATTTTCCTATATTTCTAAATTAGCAAAGCTTTTGGCTTCAATTGTATTGTATTTTCCTAATCTGTGTTCATAGGAGGAAGAAACACCATTGCATTGTGCTGCTTGGCATGGTTACTACTCTGTTGCCAAAGCACTTTGTGAAGCAGGTTGTAATGTGAACATCAAAAACAAAGAAGGGGAGACTCCTCTCCTAACAGCATCTGCTAGGGGTTACCATGATATTGTGGAATGCTTGGCAGAGCACGGAGCTGACCTTGATGCAACAGACAAGGTTAGTAATGGGTGACTGAGTTGTTTTTAGTCAGGAATTATGTGTGGAGATCACAGGTTTCATAGAGTTGCATCTCAGAGCTGCTTTATTTGAGTGCTGCAAGCCATTATTATTTTCATGACATGGTTTTTCTGGGTAGTCTAAAGAGAATATTGATGACTCCAGTAGTCTTTAAAGTAGTTGAGTGATTATTTTTCCATGTTTTTATTTTTGGCTGTTGTGCAATCACCTTATTAATTAACAAAACTCTTTGAGCAACTTACTCTCCGTAGAGAACAGCAAGAACACTGGTCACTGGAGTTGCAAGAAGCAATAACATAAGAGGAAAAAAATGAATAGTTTGCCTTTCTTTCCTGTGTGTCAGATAAATCACATCTCATATCAGCAATATACATTCCAGTTGTTTAAAAATAATGCCAGGTGATTCGATACCAATTCTTGTCATTTGCAGTGTAGTCCCAAGGAATAATCTTTGCATTTTATTGCTTGTACTTAAGCTCTGCATGCCCTTATAGCTAAATTATTCCTGATGGAATTGCCATTACACCTAAATAGTTGTTAAAGCAAAACAAAAAACAAAAAAACTTAAGTCTAAAGTTTTTATCCCTAAACAAATTGTATGGCTTTTGTCTACCTAACCACTGTCAGTGAGCACTACAGTGCTTTAAGAACTCGGCTGGTCTTTACTGTTGGTCACTTTCCCATTCCCCAGGGAAGGCATCAGCATTGAATGTTTATTTGCACTTCATTCATTCCAGTGCAAAGCCTAGTGACTTAATGTAAATCTGCTTTTATGCCATAGTTGATTCGTTCCGACAGGTACTGTAAATCTCCCTGGCTTCACTCTCAAAGGAAAAATGCCTTGTGGTTTTGAAGCATGGGAAGGCACATGGTTGCCATGAAATTATCATGATTCTGAAAAATACTTGGTTTTTTTTTTTAACTTATTAAAATGTGGCTTAGAAGTTGTTTTTTGCTTTCAGGATGGGCACATAGCCCTACACCTTGCTGTGAGAAGATGTCAAATGGAAGTGGTTAAAACTCTTATCAGCCAGGGATGTTTCGTAGACTTCCAAGACAGACATGGCAACACCCCTCTGCATGTGGCTTGCAAGGATGGGAACGTTCCTATTGTGATGGCACTCTGTGAAGCAAGTTGTAATTTGGATGTCATTAATAAGGTAAATGGAATAACTCCTTTGTTTAACAATAGCTCACCTACTGTGTAGACCTTCTCCAATTCTCTGATACATTTTTGTTATTTTTCCATTTTCCTTCCATTTTTTTCCATTGTCCAAGTGCAAAGCATTAACTCACCTCGTTAATTTACATAAGTTTGTTTCACTTGAGTAAATGATTAAACACCTCTGAGGAAAGAACCCAACAGAATTAATTGTCACAGCATACTTTGTTATTCAACTCTAATGCTATAGTATATGCCAGCCTAATTCCCTGGCTGTGTGAATTTTCTATATGCAGATTACCATTACACACTGTTTTTCTTGACCTAAATGAGCATTGACTTGAAGTTATTTAACAATAGGTGATTTACTTTTTTTATCAAAAAGAAATGTTTTTGAATTCTTCTACATGATATGAAAAGATTTGCACCTTCATCTAACAAGTTATTTAAATAAACTGCAGATTCTGTTCTCAGAAAAGTACGTATTATCTTGGCAGATTTATGTTTTTTTGCCTTGAGTTGATTTATTAAAACAAATCCTAAACATTTATCTTAAAATAGCTTAAATTAGTTTATTAAACAGTTATTGCCATTAGGTTACATTAAATCTCAGAATTTAAATGTTGAGTGTAAAAATGCTTTTAGAAGTTCAAGACAGTAGAGTGAAGTTTTGGGGCAAATTTCATGTTTCTTTCTGTTTCACTTAGGTGTAATGATCACAGAAACAATTGGTGAATTATGTAGTTATATAAACTTTGCAGTGCATATGACTGGATTGCTGCCAGCTAAAAATGCAAAAAGTCTGTAATTGTACTAATCACTTTGTAAAGAGGAAAAATTAATTGCCTGTCTCTAAAACAAATGTTTCATTGGATTTCTTTGTTGTGCTAATGCTGTAGAGTATGTGAAAACTAAGTAAAATATTTTGCAGATTTAATATTCTGAATTTCCTCCTAAGGATCTTTAAGTAAATCACAAGTGGCTTCAGAAATTTTCCCTCCCACTGGTTTGAATAAGTTTAACGTTGGCTATTAACGTCTGCTGGCTTGATATATAGGGTTAACGCTTGATATTTAGCTCTAAATGACTTCCTGTAATCTGTAATGATGCTAAAATGTTAATTTAATATGCAACAAAGTTAAGAGCTGTTTTTCTGTGATTTGTTTGTTTCAAATGTTGAGGTTTCTTTATTTTTCTGAAAACATATATGTTTTGGCAATAACATGTTAGTCATTAGCATTTGCATTTACTTCACAACTTTAGCCTTCTGTGCACCAGGCAATTAAGGAACGTTGCAGAGTTTTTGGTTTAAAGATTGTCCAGTACAATCTATTGAATTGGATCTAATGGATGGGAATGTAAAAGACAGAAGTGGATGTTTTAAAAATCCTCTTAGTGGAGAGACATGGGGAAAGAGCAAGACTTGGTGAAGGAATACTTCCAGCAGCTTTTTGTTTTGGTGTTATTTTCCCCAGATGTTTCTCTGTCACTGAAAGAATGAATTCCTTCAGTTTGACGAAGCAACTTCTCCTTAATTACAGAAGGGCTGAGGTTGGAAAGTACCACTGAAGAACATCTGGTCCAACCCTCCTGCACAAGCCGGGTCACCCAGAGCACGTTGCCCAGGGTCATGCCCAGGCAGATGTTAAATATCTCTAGAGGAAACTCCACCATCCCTCTGGAGCCACCTGTGCCAGGACTCTGTTACTCTCACAGTTGAGAAGTTTTTCCTCAAATTCAGACACACCTTCCTGTGCTTCTTTTTGTGTCCATTGCCTTTTGTCCTACCATTAGCCACCACTGAAAAAAAGCCTGGTCCCATCGTCTTGACACTCCCCCGTAAGGTATTAGTTCACACTGATAAGATCCATCTCAGCCTTTCTTTTCCTGGCTGAAAAGGCCCAGCTCTCTCAGCCTGTCCTCTGAGGAGGGATGCTCTATTTCCTAACAATCCCCCTCTCCAGTAGCTGCATGTCCTGCTTGTATTGGGGAGCCCAGAACTCAACCCTGTAACCCAGATGTGGCCTCTCCAGGACTCACTAGATGGGGAGGATCCAGTCCCTCAACTGCTGGCAACACTTTTTCTAATACAGCCCAGGAGACCATTCACCTTCTTCGCCATCAAACAAGACTCCCAGGACCTTCTCTGTAGAGCTGCTTTCCAGCAGGTCAACCGCTAGCCTGTCCTGCAGCATGGGTCTGTACTTCCCCAGGTGCAGGACATCTCTCCACCCTGTCCAGGTCCCTCTGGATGCCAGCACAGCTCTCCGGAGTATCAGCCATTCCTCCCAGCTTTCTATCATCAGCAAACTGCTGGGAGTGCACTCTGTCCCTTCATCCAGGTCGTTGAAGAATAAACTGAACAGAATTGGACTCAGTACTGACCCCAGGGGGAAACTCATAGCTGCAGGCTTCCAGCTAGACTCTGGGCCACAAATCACAACACTTTGAGATGTGCCATGCAGCAAGTTTTCAAATAATCAATGTAACTTTCATTTCTATTTGAGTTTTGAGGCATTGTGCTGAAGCTGTAATGAAATTATTTATGGTTTTTGCAAGACCTTCAGTATGCATCAGTGTATATAATCATATAATATGATTGGTTATTCGTAAAAAACCATGGTGAGGTTTGCTAAATACTGTAATTGCTATTTTTTTATCTGTCTTAGTATGGAAGAACACCTCTACATCTGGCAGCGAATAATGGTATTCTTGATGTTGTCCGGTTTCTGTGTCTCACTGGTGCCAATGTAGAAGCTTTAACCTCTGTAAGTATGACACATATTGTTATGCTTCTTTCTTGTCTTATTTATGACAGTAGGAAAAAATGAAAGAAAAAAAAAAAAGACAGTGGTCTAATACATTTAAATGAAGAAAAAAAACTGCTGGACTTAAATACACACCTAGCTTGAAGAACATTTTTGTCTGCCCACCTGTCTCCTCAAAAATGAAGCTAAGATGTAGTGCAGCTACCTCTTCATCTACAGAATTCCTTAATTTCTTGAATTATACTGTTGTGTTTTCTGTATGCCCAGTAGGTTACCATTTAATACATTATGTACAATTAGTATAAAGCTTTTTAAGATGGTTGCATGGTGGATAAGTGTGGGTGAGTGGATGAGTGAGCTAGCATGCAAATGTTCCTGTAAAACAAATTGTTCCTGTCAGATCAGTCATCACCACTGTTTCCAGTCAGCATCTTCAAAGTGTTTTGTGTTCTCAGAAGAGAGGGAAACATCCTCACTGCTGACATAGACATAGGGGGATGGAGGACAACTGGGCATCATATACAAGGTTACCTGTGTTTTAAACAAACTAACCACCCCTTATTTGCAGAAGAACTGGATCCGTTTACTTTGATACCTGCCCTAATCAATGCTTCCTACACAGATATAACTGTTGTTCTTTATCTTGAGATTATATTGTGTTTTAGATTTAGCTGAGTTCATGTTTTCCAAAGTTGTTCTCCATAAAAAGTAACCCCCAGAGTGCTGAAATGAAGGAGAAAAGGGAGAAAAAAATGCTGTGTTTCATTGGTTGTATGAACTTGATAGCACTTAAATCAGTTTTACGGTCTTTTATTTTATCTTAAAATATATCTCCTGTGTCAGGGAAAAACCTTTAAAAAGTAGTCCTTAAAACCACTGAACTTAAATTATGAGCTAAAGAAGTTTTGCATCTGGAAGCTAAATTCTACAAACTACTGGATTGTAAATTACCCTATTCCTTCTTATTAAGTAATGAAATATGCATAAACTGGACTTACTGGTGCCTTTTACAGCTTTTGCTTCTTCACATTTTTTTTTCTGATACATCCCATTCTGTATTTATATTTTCACTGATAAATAGAGATAAGATGTAACAAAAGGATTGTGAACAAAAGGAGAAATTCATGAGCAGAACTGTGCCAGTTTGTTTATGTCGTTATGGGTATGTTGACATAATTAGCATGTAGATCCTCTCCTTTCAAGATGAAAGTACTTTTACTCTCATTGGCTTATATCAGTTGGAAGGAGATGACAAACTAAAATGCAGTGGTACTAAATCTGGCAGGAGAAACAGACTGATTATACATTAGTGACAATTATTGCAGCTGAGTTGCAGCACTAAGAAGAAGAGAGAAGGAAAGTGAGTCTAGTGATTTTCGTAACACTTCAGTTCTACATTAGTTTGCTAGGGGAATATTAAACTGTTCTGAAAAGTCTTTTTGAATCACTGTAGTAAAATCAGTTGCATTTTTCTTCTCTCAGAATTTCTCAGTTCACTATTGTCAACATTGTTAAATAACTTCGGACTGGAATGTGATTTCTCTGCCCCCACCCATGGTTACTAGTTTAAATTTGAATTTAATTGCACACATACTGTTCAGCAACTTTAGACAGCCACCTATACTTTGTGTGTTTTCAGTTTTTAAATATCCTTCAAAATGTCCTGTGTGGTCATGTGCTTGCTGGCACAATGTTGCCATGTTATCACGGAAGTTTATATCATTTTACTGAGCTTGAAATTGTCAGATTGCCCAGAATCGTTGAAGAATGATGCTTGCAATTGGCCAGTTAAATTGAGGATATATAGATAGAGGAGGATATATAGATAGTCTGTTTATATTTCATATATATCAATTCTATATTTATATATATTAATAATATAACAAATAGCATCTACAATTTAATATATTATGTATAATTTCTATATATAAATATTAAATTTATATACATTAAGTCTATTAAACATATATTTGTGTAAATTATGTTACTATTTTAAAGCATATATTATATATACATTTTATATAGATATACCTACATTTTTATAACTTACATACAAGCCTTACAAGCCATTGCTATTCTAGTATCTAAATCCTTTTTCGGTGCTTCTCAAGAAAACCTAAGTAGGAAAAAAAAGTTACCAAAACTCATTTTCTGTTTGGTTTGAGATGTATTTTCTTATTCTTGTTGTGCTCTGCAATTCATGCTGCAGTTGACATCCAGAAAATTGAACAGCCTAATCTAGTTCAGAGCTGTACAAAAAAGAAAATCTTTTTTTATGAGAGGCACTTAGTTTGCCTATTAATCAATAAATTTGGCTTCCAGATCTGAGTCAAAATACTCTTGGAAAAATGGGTAAAAAAAAAAAATATTGGCACTTGTTAGTTAAATATCTCAAAATCCTTTTTTTTTCAGGTAGTTTTGATCTGCATTTCTACCTGCTGAATTTGGTGCTAACTATCTATAGCTGCTGTCAGGGAATTATGCTTTAGCAAGGGCAAACAACTCTGTAAGGGAATTTGAGCAAGGGACTAAGAGTAATGACAAGGCAAGCAGGGAAGATGAGTTCATCAACGAGGGTATGGTCCTGTAGCACCCAAATGAGGAGAGCAGAGCAAGTCTAATAACTGTAACTGGCTTCAAACAAAAGTCTGTGTCATCAGGCAAGTCCAGAGCAATCAGGTAGGTCCAAATCAGAAAGTCAGGTCAGGATTGGGTCAGATGAGAATAACATGGTAAATTCCAAGGGGGTCAGTGGGGTACACGGCCACACACAAGCGTAGCTATGGTGTTGCTCAGGCAAGGACCAAAGACGTGTACCTCAGCTCAAACACTACTCTTGGGTGAAAAGAATGGAGGGGAAGCTCTTAATGAGGACTGCTTTTCAGTTCTTACTTCACAACAGTTTGATCACAACAGTGATCAAACAAGTATGCTACATCAGAGAGCTGATCTTGAACTTGTAAAACCCTTAGAAAGTGAGGAGTAAGCCTCGTGATCTGAGAGTGATATCTCTGCTATAAGAAGGCTTGCTCTGTACTCCTGTTTATTTAGACTTATACCAGAGCAAATCATTCTTGTTGCCATTTGAAAAGTTTCAGGAATGGTCATCTCCAGCTCTCCATAACTATGTGATAACCAGGTTTCCAGGCCATGGCATTGCAATCCCAGTGTGCCCAATGAAAGGTGTAGGGCTTGTTCTGGTTCTGAAAGGAATTTAGAATTCCTTTCTCATTCCTGAAGGTAAAAGGCATCTGCATGGATTTGTCATGGGATATGACATACATGAGATACGACAAGTATACTTCATGCCATAGTTTGTCAGACGTTTTCCAAGTATGTGTTGTATGAATAAAATGATGGGCTCTGGAAAAGTGCAAGGTCAAGCAATAGTCATGCTTTGAACCAACAGAGAGAGCAAGGATTTGAGGATTTGAATGAAAGCCACCAATGTTAGGTTGGTGCAGGTCACCATAAGGATTCTCGTGAAGGGGATCAAGGTTTCCCATTTATCTGCAGATTGTTGAATTTCCCAAGATATGCAAAAGACTAGAAACGCAGGAAACATCAGGAGCATGAAGTTTCCTTGATGACAGTGTAATTTCCCCAACACTGAACTGTTCTTTCCCTCTTAGAACAGGCGCTCGGAGTTCGTGTGTGATGTGTAGAATTTGGAGGGATAGGATCAGCAAAAGACAAGATGCTTCTATTTTGTGAAATTTTTCTAAGTAAAATTATTTCGCAAAAATAAGATACTTCTATTTTTTTCTGATATTTTAAGATACTTTTGATTTCATATGAAAATCATAAAATCATAGATAAAAACTCAAAAAGGAAACTTAATTTTTCAGTACTTACTTTTGTACATGAAAACTCTTATTTAGGAGAAAGCAGAAGTAAGATGCTTGTAGATCAGTTATCTATTACCAAAGTATAAAACAAAACGATATAACATTAATGGAGTTGTAAAAGTAGTACCTGTTTCTTCTTTCAGCTTTTATATTAAACTGCTGACATATGAAGCACAAGTACTTAAATGTTAGGACTAGAATGCTAAAGACAGTTTTGTTTATCATTTTAAATTTGATGAAGCAATTTAAACTAAAAGCTTTATACTATTTTTGTATACTGTATACTGTGTTTTTTATAAACCTTGATCCAGTGACAGATTTGCCAGTGTGATTCTTTATCTGTAACTAAACAGAATTCACCTTTGTGTGAATGAGTATTCTGTTTTATGTACTCTTTGTGAAAATTCTAAACTTTTAGATCAGGTTAATACGTAGTATCTAGAAATGGCTATCAACCACTGATTGATCAGTGAGGAAAGAAGAGGAATTTAGAAGGGAAATGCTGACATTGCTCTAAGCGTCTGAAATCAAGTACCTTGTTATAGTGGCACCCAGATGCCAATTCACAAACTAAATGCTGCTCTTCTTCACTTTGTTCTAACTTTTTTTTTGTCAATTTAGCAGAACAAGGATTCCAGCAAAGACAATTTTGGTTGGTTTATTTTTTTCCCTTCAATCAATCCATTTGTATTTGACAGCAATTACTCTGTTATTTCATTGAACAGAGGTGAGCAACACAACGAGTGTGTGTATGTGTGTGTGTGTGTGTTTTGTTTTATGAATAAAAGGAAAGAACTGCAGCTAATAGTTTGTCTTTTAACAGGATGGGAAAACAGCAGAAGATCTTGCCAGAGCAGAGCAACATGAACATGTAGCTGGTCTGCTTGCAAGACTCAAAAAGGTTGGGGATGCATAACTGAAGTTTTACATTTTTTTAAAAGATAGCAAGGGAGGTTTGACTGTGGGAAATAATATCAGAAATTTATCAAAACCATTCTAAAAAGCTCTATTGCAAAAAAAATTACTGATTTTGTTATTTATATTTTTTATTTTAAATGGTCTCCTCAGTTAAGGCTATGTGCATATTAGTAAAAGTGGGTACTCTAGGCCAATTTGTTGGTCTGCTGTTTCATCTTATCCAGTCTCAGACAATATGTAATAATGCTATTTTGCTTCTAATGAATTTTAAAGAAACTTGAAAGAAGAAAAATATATCTTGGTGCATCTCAGAAAACAAATAAGATTACTTTCTTTATCAAATGACTTTTTCTCCACCATCATCACTTTAGGCAGACTAGGATAATGAAATATGGAAGGTTTTGCCCCTACCCAGATATCTAGTACTGCATATATGAAACAATTGCTTGTCTCATTGTCCTTTTTTAAATTTTATTTTAATCATGCAAATTTGATTTCTTGAAATTCCCTAACAACGAGAATACAAAGCTGATCTGGCCATGTTCAGGAAGTCTGACACATCAAATATGCCTTGATTATTCTGCACAGGAACTAACCTTCATGCAATGAGGGTGCAGAGACCACTTGCCTGGAGCTTCCAGGCAACAGTTAGACCACTTAGAGAGTGCTTTTAATTAGGCTGACAAGTATTTGGATATCTGAAATAAGTGCCCATGGTGCTTTATGACAAATTTAAGAGTACGAATATAGGATGACATATGCCAGGCATTTATCAAGTTCAAGTAGTTATGAAGTTCCATTATGTTTTTCAGTCCTTCCAGTAAATATATACTTGCTAGGATTGTGAACACAGGCAGCTCCATCTCCATGTGAGGAGGAACTTCTTCCCTGTGAGGGTGCCAGAGCCCTGGCACAGGCTGCCCAGGGAGGCTGTGGAGTCTCCTTCTCTGGAGGTCTTCCAAACCCACCGGGATGCCGCCCTGTGCCCCGTGCTCTGGGTGTCCCTACTGGAGCAGGGCGTTGGACTAGAGGTTTTCTAGAGGTCCCTGCCAACCTCAGCCACTCTGGGATTCTGTGTGAAATAAATCATTTAGAATGTCACTAAGTACCAGAGTTCAAGGTTTACTCGCAATGATAACTTCTGTATACTTTTGTCATAACAGCATCCATAGTTTTGCATAGATTTTCCCCTTACCAAACTTTTGCCTGTTTCTACATGCAATTGTAAAAAGTTGGTTTTTAGTTATAATGTATGAAATAAATACAAATCAAATAAATCAACCTGGAACAAAGGGAGAAGATACAACTGAAGGAGGTAGGAAGAACTACTGAAAGGTTGCAGTACTACTCAGACAATATCATATAGAATGCACTGGACAGTGGTTTAATATTCAAAGCATGGGAGGTGCTTCTCATAATACACACATGAAAAATTTACTGTCTTAGTGCTTTTAAGGGGATTTCAACATTAGCAATGGGTAAACAGAATGCAATATTTGCATTGTGATGAACTGATTCAATGCATGTTGCTTTTTTTTTATGTTTAATGCCTGTTAGGAGCTAAGGATCTAAATTAGATGCACTATTACCTGCTGTCCAATTTCTCAACCAAATTGCTGATTGGATAGTAAGTGCTGTTTTTTGAACTGTAGGTGTTCTTTTAATGACTTGCCCTACATGTTAAGCTCAGAAAAAATGCAGAACAGTAGAGCTGTTCTCCCCAGATGCTGATGGGAAAAACAGTTCCATCAGCCCTCTACTTTTCTACTGCCTCTCTATTTTCTTAAAGCAGGTCTTTCTAAGGTGCAGAACACATTAATTTGCTCTTCTGCACTGCATTCTATTGCTGAGTTGAATTTTAGTTTAAGCTTGTGTGGGGAATAGCAGAGCATCTATGCTTGATTGCTTCCTGCTGGGAGAAGAGAACAGGACAGATTTGATTAGTTCATTCCAGACTCTGTTCTTGGCAGGAAGAAGGAGTATTCTTCAGGCACCAAAAAACTAAGATAAAAAGCTGTAATGAGTAAGCTCAAAGATGAAAGCTCTCATGAGGGAGATACAACTGGGTTTGAGGAAGGCTTTGCTTCTGAGAGTGAATTTGCAGCTGTGTGGGAGTCAATGAATCCACCCAAAGGGCAAACAATGAAAGGGGAATCAAGTAGAGAAGCAGATAAATTGAGGCCTGGGACAAGAGGAAAAGGATGCAAACTGAAACACAGGAAGTAGTGTCTCAGCTAAGAAAACAGTTCTTTACTGTGAGGATAACAGAGGACTGAAACAGCCTGCCCAGAGAGAATGTAGAGTCTCTATCTTTGGAGATGTTCAGTACCCAACTGGACTTGGTCCTGGGCAAGCTGCTGTAGCTTATCCGGCTTGAGCAGGGAATTCAGACCAAATGATCTCCAGAGATGCCTTCCAGTTATTCTTCTGTGGAACAAATGTAGAAGACACAGACTTGCAGTTGAGGGAAGGAAGATGGAATAGTATGTGGGAAACCTTTTAAGGTAAGAAAAGATAGAAAGAATAAGTGTTTAGGAAGAGAAAACATAAGAATCAACTATGAAAACCACTGTTCATACTAGGGGAGAGGGGAAATTAGAGAATACAGCACAATTTTGGCTCTCATTGCAGAATTCTTCAATACTGTTTATGTTATATAAACTTACAGATAGTAAATATAAGCTTACAGAATCATGATGGTGATGATGGGTCTCATTGCAAGGGGGAAAGAATACTGAAAGAAGTTAATTTTTCCTTCTTTGTTCTCTCAGTTATAAGTCAGAATGTTTACAGTCACTGATGTATAGCCTCATAACAAAGTTCAGTTGTAAAATGTGGTTTTCATGAGTACTCAGGTGGCTCTTGAGAGATGCCATCCAACTATCATGGCCATATATCCCTGTATTTCTGTCTGTAGTTGTGTTCTTGCATGATGAAGCAATCTAGATGAACACTTAACTGACAAGAAACATTATCTTCAGTTTACAGGGAGACAGAAGTTTCTTGCCATAGATTCTGATTTCTTGTTTGTGCTGAATTTTAGGATGCGCACAGAGGGCTTTTTATTCAACAGCTCCGACACACGCAGAATCCACAGCCCAGGATCAAACTGAAGCTGTTCGGACATTCTGGCTCTGGGAAGACGACCCTTGTGGAGTCTCTCAAGTGCGGCCTCCTAAGAAGCTTTTTTCGAAGGCGTAGGCCTAGGCTTTCCTCCACAAATTCATCCAGATTCCCACCATCTCCTTTGTCTTCCAAACCCTCAGGTATGGCTTTGAAGCATTTGAAAAAGAAAACAATTTTCTCATAGTCTTCATAAATTGTAAAGTAAAAGCTATTGTCTGTGCTGTGAAAGGCAAGATCGGGCTAAATGTGCAAGAAATAATAGCAAAGGAGGGGATATTTAGTTCTCTATGCCTCATGCCTAAAGTAAGAGCTAAGAGAAGCATTGTGAGCAATATGAGGACTGTAAGAATACTTAACCTTTTATTCACTCATACAGTGTGTAAGTAAACTTCGTAGAGGCCAAATACAAGTTTTGGGCACTTGCATTTATATTTGCCAGAAAGTCCTAGACTGAAAGCATTGGTGTCGTGACCAGATTTCATCTTCATATTTTATGGTAGTTTTGTCTGCCTTTTTGATTGAGAAGCCTAAATAGATTCTGTGCAAGACTGAAAACAGTTACTGCATCTTTATATAGCAAGAATATTTAAATAATAACAAAAGATTCAGAACTGCTGTTGAATTTGGAATACTTCTAGCTGAAGGTACAGAAGTGATTTTCCCAAGTTAAAAGTGTCTAGAATTGGCTCCAAGTTAAAGATGAAATGGAACTTTGCTAAACTTAGGTTAATTTGTTAAAATAGTAGGTAAACCTTGATCATGAAACACTGGCTGACGCATGTGAGGTGCGAAGAGCCATAGGATGCTGAGGAAGTACCTCGGATTAATGTGACCTCTTTTGGAAAACATGTAGTAGTAGGGAAAAAAAAAAAAACATGAAGAATAGAAAGTTATTTATTGAGGTCCCTTTTCTAAAATAGAAGTGTTGTGCAGAGTATACTTGCTATGCAGGCACTTTGAAGATCTGAAGTGAAAAATGCTGTATTGAATTCTGCTGCCAGGCAGAGGGACCTGGAGAGCAGCTCCATGGAGAGGGACCTGGGAGTCCTGGTGGACACCAAGTTACCCATGAGGCAGCAGTGCCCTCGTGGCCAAGAAGGCCAATGGGCTCCTGGCTGCATCAGGAGGATGTTGGCAGCAGGTGGAGGGAGGGGATCCTGCCCCTCTGCTCAGCTCTGGGGAGGCCAAACCTGGAGCATTGGGGGCAGTTCTGGGCTCCCCAGGACAAGAGGGACGTGGAGCTTCTAGAGAGGGTCTAGTGTAGAGCTGTGAAGATGATTAAAGGACTCTCTCATATGAGGAGAGACTGAGTGAGTTGGGCCTGTTTAGCCTGGAGAAGGGAAGGCTGGGAGGGGATCTGACTAATGTACATGTACATGTCCATGTACAAGTACATGAAGGGGGAACGTAGGGAGGAAGGGGCCAAGCTCTTCTCAGTGGCAGCCAGTTATAGGACAAGGGGCAATGGGTACAAGTTGAAACACAGGCAGTTCCGTCTCCATGTGAGGAGGAACTTCTTTCCTGTGAGGGTGACAGAGCCCTGGCACAGGCTGCCCAGGGAGGCTGTGGAGTCTCCTTCCCTGGAGATCTCCCAAACCTGCCTGGATGCCGCCCTGTGCTCTGGGTGTCCCTGCTGGAGCAGTGGGGTTAGACTAGGTGATCTCCAGAGGTCCCTTCCAACCTCAACAATTCTGTGATTCTATGAATTAATATAATCTAATATATTTTAGATAGGCTCAAAGCTTTCCTTTTAGAAAGAAAAATCCTAACATTTGTGGTTCTACCTTCCGTCATTATTTTTAAGTAATGGCAGTACAGGTTAATAGGTGACAGTTCATAACACAGTTAAGCTCTTGCTGTTCTACTGTTACCTGGGACTCTGAGAATTATTAAATTAATCAATGAGAATTTCTTTGCTTAGGTATCCTAACTTACAGTGTCATGCAGGAGCAGTAAATTACTCAAGGAGTAGCAGTTCTGGAGGTATTGCAGGAAAGTTTTGCTTGAAAACATTTTTTTTATATGTTGCCAAACATAAAAAGCTAAAGTGTAGAGTTGAAATGTCACACCACTATGAGGTGGTGAACTGACAATCAAACAAGATTTTATTTCAATATCTGGAGTTTTTGATGAATATTATAGAGTGGCTTGATCAGATGGCCATTTTAAAACTCAGTATAATTCAGTGAATACATACATGACCATGCATTTGCTTAAAGTCTGTGAAGATCAATTCTTGAATTCAGCATTTATGAATATATGTCACCATAAGGATTGAAATATTATATGAGGGTCAAATACAAAAGGATAGTTACACATGAGTAGTGAATTGACATCCAGTGGAGTGATGAAATAAATATTTCCTTTCTCCACTAGATGGTGTTAGTTAATTAAAAAAAAAAAAAAAGTCCCATCCTTTCAAAATTGCTCTTCCAGAATCTCAGTTAAATGTAAACTAAACAAATTGTTTCAGTGAAGGACCTGGTTTTCCCCTATTGCTTCTCCAGAAGGGGATGCTCTCCACACCCACAGTAGATGTACCAAGGATTAGGAGTGCTATAAGGGATCATTCTATTTTCCTTTTCAGCGTTTAGAATAAGGATGTAGCAGCATGTGCTCACAGCTTGGTAATCCTCCACTCTCTTTGAAGAAACAGTTTATTTTTTAATGAGATTTTATGCCTGGTATACTTATTTTGAAGTGATACAGTTGTAATTTTTCCCCTGGTGTGTAATCTCGATTTCCTTTCCCTGACACAGTTTCAGTAAGCATTTCAAATCTTTATCCTGGCTGTGAGAATGTTAGTGTGAGAAGCCGCAGCATGATGTTCGAGCCAGGCCTGACCAAAGGGGTGTTGGAAGCTTTTGTCTCTCCGGCGCATCACTCGCACTTCTCTGCTGATGACCAGTCCACCAAGGCCATTGACATTCAGAATGCCAACTTGAATGGTAAGCAGTGCCTTAATCCTGCAAGACTTTGCAGAATTATCCTGTCTCTTGCTTTAAAAACAAACAAGCAAAACCCACCTTGATTTCATGTGATTCTGACTGTGGTTGCAGATTAAACATGGCAGAAGTAAAACACAACAGAAATATGTGTACGTGAAATATGCTCTACTTGCCATGTATCTAGTAATCACTTGTGTCGAATCTTTATAATGCCACATAGAAATTCTCTGGAGATAAATAGTGGAGAGGAAGCATCTGTCCTACAGGAAACTCAATAGCTCTTCTGTTGTTATGGAGGTGACTACTATGTATGCCTTGAGGGTGCTAATACTGGTGCTTATGCTGTTCTCACCTGAAGCTAAAGTAGATGGCAGAAGGAAGAACCGTAGTTCTAGGATCCTTAATATGGTGATTCTTTAGTCCCAACTTAGCTATGTGATGTAAATAGTGTAGTGTGGGTTTATTATATGTTTTTGTTTGTTTGTTTAGGCACAGTGGGCTCTTTGAGAATATCAATCAGCTCTTTTTAATCTAGTGTTGTCTAATCTAGTCTTCCTTAATTAGGAAGAAAAAATCATGAGTATGCTGAACGGATATTTTGTGGGAATAAGAAGAGAACGGGAACATTCTCGTTTATCAGAAAGAATTCAAGATCCATAGGTTTTTAGCAAGGTAAAGGCCTTGTATTCAATATATAGCACAGCATTAGTTTAACACACAGGTGGCATCCAGTGGAAATGTCCTAGAGAAGTGAATGTGAAAGAGGAACAGACTGTGAAGACACAACTTTTCTGTTTCTGAGACTTGTTTTGTTTGTTCATGATTGCATTTATGGTATTACTTTCTCACAATACAATTTACCTTCATTAAAATTTATATCATAGTAACTGCTTGGTTTGTTTCCTCATATCTGAAAGATGCTTTATGCTTGCAGAAGAAGTGTCATCTCTTCATATGTTTGTCTTTTTTATAGGAGTTGGTGATTTCAGCATCTGGGAATTCTCTGGGAATCCTGTGTATTTCTGCTGCTACGATTATTTCGCTGCAAATGATCCCACCACAATTCACATAGTGCTTTTTAGCCTCGAGGAGCCTTATGAAATCCAGTTAAACCAAGTGACCTTTTGGCTTAATTTCCTAAAATCCTTAGTCCCAGCTGAGGAACCAATAGGTATGCTATTCTGTCTGTTAATGAATCATTAGGGGGCTTGCTTGTGTTTCTCTGTAACTTTGCAAATTCTCTGTGCTATGTATTGTTATCACCTTGTATTTAAATCAACTTTGTACAGGGTTTTTGTGTGAAAGGGAAGTTTATCTCTGTGGAACAAGCCTTACAGAGTATATGTATCAACTCATCCAACTAAAATGGAAAATGAAATGCAAATGCAGCCTCTTGTGGCATGCCATTAAAGTTTTTGTTTCACATAACCTGTGTAGAAAAACTGCCAAGTGTTTCAGAATATTGAAACCTAGAATATAAATTCTAGGCACATTTCTTAAATACCACATATCTAATTGTAATTAAAGGTGTTTCCAGCATGAGTATGCTTGTCAACACAGAGAAGGCTGAACAGTGCTCAAGAGTGATATTGTCTGTTAGCACATGCCATTTTTGCCATTAGCTAGAGTTCTCTTTGGACCTTTGGCACATCAGGATGGATAAAAAACAGTATTTCTAGTAATGTTCCCTTGTTATTTTACACAGGACTTGACAAAGATATTAGAGAGATTGCTCAAGCTTCCTAACTACTGAAAGTTAGGCAAACAAATATGCTGTATACTGTAATGTGTGCGACATTTGGAACTGAAGATTATTCTGCACACTCTGACTGTTTGACAGAAATAAAGCAAGCTCTGACATGTGTCTTGACTCTCCCATGAATCTAGTTAGACACAGAAAACTTAGAGCTGCTAGATACTCACCAAGCAACATATCAAAATACTTAAGACAGTGCAGGAAGTGTTTCTTCTTTCTTTTTGTTGGTCTAGTTAATTCAGTATGTGTTATCTCAGACTGACAGGTGACATTGATGAGCTAAAAAGCAGGCTTGCAGTTTTCGATTTTGGCATATGCACATTTTTATTTTCCATTTTAGATAAAAGCTCAAAGTTAATAATATAAGTTTTCAGATCTAGCTGATTGGCAAGTATTTCTGGAAATAGAAGCTCAAATAGTTAAAGAATATCAAAATTGAAAAGACATATTGCAATTGCTGAAAACTTTTTAGCAAAGAAGTTTAGTCCTTAGTTTGGCTGAATCGGGATTTAACTTATTTATTCTTGATGATCTAATAATTCAGATATTTTGCTTAAATCAGTATTTATATTGGTTCATATTATAGAATTGGTTCATATTCTAGAACAGCAAAATATTTATCTTAGTATACTCAGTTTGAGGAAAAATTGGTTATATATGAATCAAGTTTCTGTAGTTCTTGATGAAAAGTCAGCACTTACATATTTCTCCCATACAAAGCTTTTCCAGAAAGAACAGCTGTATTGGATGTAATTCTTTTTTTTTTTTTTTTTTTTTTTTTAATGTCAAATTTTAGTCTAATATTGTCTCTTCTTTCTGGAAGATTAGTCTGAAAGATTAGTTGATTAGCTGTGTGTTCCATACCGTCACTTCATTCATGTTCCATTTCTGTCTTTCTTTCTCACTCTTTTTCATGGTATCTCCAGGCTTTCCTACTTACTCTCACCTAGGTGAGAGTTCATTGTCTGTGTAAGTACTGTGAAATAGCATTCATACCAATGTATGAATGTTGTAGATCTTTTAAGTTCTAATTATAATCTTCTGAGTTGCACTTGTGGTTCTAAAGACCATTCAAAAATAAAGAGAAATTATTTCCAAAGTCCTTATGAATATAATTCTTTTCACATTATTATGGTCTCTAGTTAGTAGATATATCGTGTTATTAGTTCATGCTTTATCCTGTTGCAATAAAGTAATATAATATCACTGTTTCTGATGTTATTCAGAGAGGTCAGATTTTAGAAGTGGACATAATATAGACAGTAGTACAGACAGACAGTCATTCAATTGTGTAGATATATAGAGAGAGTTGTACTTAAAGTTCATGGATCCACTGCAGAGTGATTGGTATACCAAAAACATAACATGCATTGGTAATTTCCTGGCTCAGTAAGAGAGCTGTCTTCGTAGGCCTGTCTCCTAATAAAGATGCTCTTATTTTTCATCTAGCATTTGCTGGAAAGCTGAAAACTCCACTGCGTGTTGTTTTGGTCGCCACACATGCTGACATAGTGAATCTTCCTCGGCCTGCTGGAGAATTTGCATATGACAAAGACATGTCATTGCTAAAAGAAATCAGAAATAGGTAAGAGAGGAACATACTTAGATATGTGGAAGTGCCGTACTCTGCCTCTGAGGTTTTCGTTTACTGAAAATAAGGAAGCTTGTTTTATGCGGGAAATGAAATATATGCCAATACTACATGGAGTGACCTGCCTTGAACGAGCTGACGTAAGGAGCCTAAAGTGAGCAAGTGATGCTTCAGATCAGTGAGACTCAGGAAGTCTTACCCCTCTACATTCAGATTCATCGAAAGGCCAATATCAACAATCTGGCTAACATCTGATGTAGGTTTTCCCTTGGTCTCAGAAGATGAGGAATTTTTGAGCCACCATTGCCAGGTACATAGGAGCAAACTTCACAGAAGTGCCACGCTTTCCTCCTGAATTAATTTAGGATGGGTAGGAGGCAAACTGGAGACAAACTCCATACCTGGAGGTACTTAATATGCAGTTTCAGAAGAGCTGGATAACACTGTTGATGTTATTGAAACATACAGGTGAGAAAGTCAGCCAACATAACTAGAAATTTGGAAGAGTTTAGTTTTTCTAAACAAATAGTTAGATGGCACACTACTTGCAGATTGAAGGCAGGAATTTTCATGAGCTAATCCTGTTATTTCAAGGAAGAATACTTGAAATGCAGTGCAGTGCAGTGCAGTGAGGTCTTAAGAGGGTACCACACAGTACGAGGAGTCATCTGTGCATTTGAAGATATACTCCCTTCTGGAGTATACAGAAAATTGATATAAGTCTATAGGAATTCAGTGATAGGACAATGTTCCTCTCCACTGAAACTAAACAAAATGTCTGGGTGTACTCTTTGGTGTTCAGATCCTGTTAAATGTGAATCATAGCAGATTTAGGAAAAGAAATAGGTGTGTTTAGAAGATAAAAGGAAGCGCTGAAAGAGCTGGTGTAAATATAGGTCAGAACTGAACTATTTAAAATTAGAAGAAACAAAAGAGCAATTTAGAAGATGTTCTAAAAAAAAAAAAAGGTTCTTATAGTTCTCCCTGTAGTGACATGTATGTTATGAGTCAAGTGTGATTTTCTTACGTATCTTCAGCCATCTTCCTAGTATTAGTTTTGAGGAACTACAATAATTTTCTCTAAACAGCCCTGAGTATCTTCAAGAAAATAAAAAGTGCCTATATGCTGCTTTGTTTATAAAATATCTTTATATAGTTAATAATTTCCTAGAATTATTTCAACATTTCTTGGAGAAAATGTTGTGTAATGTAAGGCTGTCATATGCAGCAGAATTAAGAAGTAAAAATAGATTTGGGAAATAAAAGCAGTAGATAATTGCTGTCTTTTTTAGGTTTGGAAATGATCTACAAATCTCAGACAAGTTATTTGTCTTGGATGCTGGTGCATCAGGGTCTAAAGATATGAAGCTTCTCAGAAATCACCTGCAAGAAATAAGAAGCCAGATAATTTCTGTAAGTAATATCTGATAGCATAGATTGGACCAGCCAAAATGTGTAAATCTAGGATAAGAAGTTACGGTAGATTTACGTTATAAAACTCAGGGAAAGAAGTTCCGTTTGAATTTTCACTCTGAGTATTGAGTCAGCATTTTTCAAAATTGTGCATGTTTTGTACAAGTCTCTTCAGAATATGATACTCTCTTCAGAAGTATTGGAGCTTTTCAATTTAAAGCTCTAATTTCCTATTCTGAATTGATGTTGTTTGGATTTTAGCATTCGCATGTTTTATTTTTTTCCCCCTTTATTGTCAAAATAGTATTAGAGAGAAACCAATTACATTAAATGCAGGTAAGTTTTTCATTAAAAAAAAGGGGGGGGGAAAGGGAAAAGAAAAGAGAATAAAAGTTTCCTTAAACATTATAAATGTAATTCTTCATATAGATATGTGGACTTGAGTATATGTTACCATTTTTATTTGATCCTTTTACCCAAACATATGCTCGCAGTTTTCAGCTAACTGAAGGCAAAATCGGTGAGGCTTGGTGTCCTCACCGCGCTTCCAAAGAGACTTCCACAACGAGGGTGACTGATTCGGGTTATTATGTACCTTCTGGGAAATCAATTTAAATTCTTCACTCTGGAGTCATACTTGTTTGACACACCAGCCAGAAGTTCTGCAGCTTCTTCTGACGTGTTTTTTAACAAACTAAAAAAAAAACTTCAAAGTTCACCCCTAAATTTGGTGGAAGTGCTTTATTTTAAGTGAACTACAGCCTATTTTATGCCCACAAGAGTCTTTCAATATAGTATGTTTTCGTTTTTCTGCTTCGGGAAATTTTCCTTGCATTGTAAGTGCAGTCTGTGGCTTGAAAGAATTAAGGTATCAGTGACTTAAAAACAACTGACAAAAATGCAGTACATTTACAAATGTTACAAATAGATATTTTCTCTACTTTCATAAGACATGCCCACCTATGACTCATCTGTGTGAAAAAATAATCTCCACACTCCCTTCGTGGCGAAAAATGAATGGTCCCAACCAGCTGATGTCCTTGCAGCAGTTTGTATATGACGTACAGGAGCAGCTTAATCCCCTGGCAAGTGAAGATGATCTACGGCATATTGCACAGCAGTTGCATAGCATAGGAGAAGTAAGTTGGCAAATTTATTTAAAATTGGCAAATTTATTTAAAATTTCCTTTTTTTCCTGTTGCCTCTTTGAAGATATCCTGCAAAGTAGAGACTAGTTAATAATCAGTTAATAATTGGTTTTATGTCTTCTTGTAAGTTCATTCAACACCATTTCTTTGGGAGAAGAAGAGTTACATTTATTACTATATTAAAATTACATTTATTGCTGTAATTATAGTAGCATAATGCCAATAAAGGCTTAAGTATACTCTAATCTTAAAATGAGGGAGTGCTTAATGTGTTTACTGCAAATGAGGAACTTCTGTGTGACCATTGGAAACTGAATCATAGGAGAACACCTTCGTGTAAACAGCCTGCAGTCAGGCTCTGCTGCTGTTGTGTTTTAATGGCTTTGTTCTGAATAGGGCCAAGAAACAGATGTAGTGTTTGTTCTGAATATTTGCAAAAATCAAACTATACCATTTATTATTCTTTTGTCAGAAGTCTTAACTAAGTGATCTAGTCAACAGATTACGAAAGCGGAATGTTGGGGCTTGTTCTTCACAGGAGAGAGATTATAACTTTCACCTTTTTCATACAGATAAACATTATGCAGAGTGAAACTGTCCAAGATGTTGTGCTTCTGGATCCCCGCTGGCTCTGCACAAATGTCCTTGGAAAAATCCTGTCAGTGGAAAACCCGAAAGCCCTACATCACTATAGAGGTCGATACACTATAGAGGACATCCAGCGTCTGGTGACAGATAGTGACGTGGAAGAACTGATACAGATTTTAGATGCCATGGATATTTGTGCAAGAGATCTCAGCAGTGGAGCAATGGTGGATATTCCTGCTCTCATCAAGACCGACAATCTTCACAGGTCTTGGACAGATGAGGAGGACGAGGTGCTGATTTATGGTGGTGTTAGAATCGTTCCTGTGGAACACCTTACACCGTTTCCTTGTGGAATTTTTCATAAAGTTCAAGTAAATCTCTGCAGGTGGATTCATCAGCAAAGCACAGAGGGAGATGCTGATATACGTCTGTGGGTAAATGGATCAAAAATTATGAATCGTGGAGCCGAGCTTTTAGTGTTGTTAGTCAACCATGGTCAGGGTATAGAGGTTCAAGTTAGAGGACTGGAAACAGAGAAGATCAAGTGCTGTTTACTTCTGGATTCTGTATGCAGCACCATTGATAATTTAATGGCCACAACCTTGCCAGGCCTCCTGACTGTGAAATACTACCTTAGCCCTCAGCAGCTGAGGGAGCATCACGAACCAGTAATGGTCTACCAGCCTAGAGACTTTTTCCGTGCACAAAGTCAAAAGGAGACATCGTTAACTAACACGATGGGGGGATATAAAGAAAGCTTTAGTAGCATACTGTGTTTTGGGTGTCTTGATGTCTACTCCCAGGGAAGTTTAGGAATGGATATTCACATTTCAGATCTGAATCTACTTACTAGGAGAAAACTAAGCCGACTTTTAGATCCGCCTGATCCCATGGGCAAAGATTGGTGCCTTCTGGCCATGAACCTAGGCCTCCCTGATCTTGTTGCAAAATACAATATAAATAATGGAACACAAAATGACTTTATCTCGAGCCCAGTCCATGCCCTCCTGCAGGAATGGAGCAATGCTCCGGAGAGCACTGTAGGTATCCTAATGTCCAAACTGAGGGAATTGGGTCGGAGGGATGCAGCAGACTTTTTACTGAAGGCATCCCCTATATTCAAAATAAATTTAGATGCTAATGGGCAGGAGGCTTACGCATCAAGTTGCAACAGTGGCACATCTTACAATTCGATTAGCTCTGTTGTGTCGCGATAAGAGCAGGTGTTTTGCATGGACAGTATCTTTTTAAACTGCAGAAAGGATAAAGGATACAGTATAGGAGGCTCTTTCCACTTTCAGTTATGGTATATTACATCAAAGGGGCTTTATCCTTCTTCTGCACCACCTTTTTGTGTAGAATCTTTCTACTTTTAACTGTGAATTGTTGCTCTTTATTTTAGCTATTAAAAAGGCTGGTGTACTTCTGGTATTTCAAAATTATACTATGTGCTGCTTAATACTGCCATTTTAACTGGGACGTCTAACTTTTGAATGACATATTAAAAATGTTTTATTAAAAAAAAAAGAAAAAAAAAATCAGTTCTCCTCCAAAAACGAAGAGGGAGAGAAATAGCACATATTACCTGAAATACGTATTTCTTAATACCCTGTTTTTTTCTTTTCACGATGTCCTCAGCTTAACATTTTTTTAGTATTTCTAAAGAGAAATCCAATTACTTTTATGGTTAGGCTGCCTGAATTTAACACCATGTTGTTTATAGCTGAAAAAGCGAGTGCCTTTTGCAGAAAGGGGATTTGCAGTTGAATTGAATTTCTCTGCTGAAGTTATAAGAAGATGCTACCTCTGTTTCACTTAAACTTGTCTGCATGCTTATCACTGCAAGTGGTGCTTATCTCTTTGTTTCCCTGCAGTTCTAAGACATTGGTGGTGACTTATTATGCAGAGCGTTTTGTGCCAATACCGTGGGTACAGATGTGCGGTATCGACTTTGATTTCAGTCAGTTTATAATGTGAAAATCTTTTAAACTTGCCAGTTGTCATACTTCATTATTTCCATATGCCTCAGGTAAAAGTTCCTATCATTGTAGAATCCAAAAAAAAAAAAAAAACCCACACACACCATGTGTTGGATACTGCAGAACAATATTGTAGAACTGTCAGTTGTCCTTCGTGTTTAACTAATGGTTTTCTACTGTTAGCTCCTGCGTTGCTTATTTCCTGTACTTGAAAACTTTGGAGATATGGGGATGGGGAAGAAAAAGGAAGCAAGATTTCTTGCAGTGAACTTTTAAAATTGATATGAGGGAAAATATTCTTTGTTTTTAAAAAAGCATGTAATGGTGCAACGTGTGTTTGTGTATATATATATCGTATGTATATATATTAATACTATTTTTTCCCTAATCTTTACAATGTAGTAAAATTTTAAAGGATTTTTTACAAATAAAGTGTTGGCTTGTTGCATCCTTTTCATTCATATTCTGTAGCTGAAAGGAGCCCAGACATCTCCTTTCCTCACAGCTGCAAGTCTGCAGAGGCAGGGCCACGCTTTTAAAGTGCTCAGCACTTTTTGAAGTGCTTTAAAAACACCTCTCAGCACTGTGTAGGATCTTGTGATTAAAATGTTTATTTATATTTTATTAGGTGACTGTTCTGCAATAAAGTAGACAAATGACAAGACAAAGAGGTTCACTGGATACCTTTTCTTTGGTCTTTATACACAGAAAGCCAAAGGGCAAGTGCTGTCACCGGGAATCCTGCAGGCTCTCTCTGTGCACTGAAGGGGTGAGTGCTGCACTGCAGCCCGTGCTGCAGCAGCAGTTCTTGGTATCAAGCATCTTCCCATCCCATGAGAGCCTGCATTGCTGCTGCTTCTTCATTCGCTCATGGCTGCTCGTGCAGCCTCCCTCTGCAGCACAGAGCTTTTCTGGGAGATGGGAGTCCCTGTTTCCTGTGTCCTTTCTTTGTGTACCTTATCTTTATTAAATCCTTCCCCTGGCATCACGGGTCTGCCTTTGCCAAGTGCTTTTTACAAGTTCCGTCGGCAGCAAGAGCTGCTGAGTCCAAGCCTGAGGGGCGTCTGCCCTCCCCTGCCCAGTTCAGAATCTCATCGTTCCACAAAGCTGCCCACTGAAGAGCCCCACGCTCCGCAGCCCACCCGGGGAATATTCGCCTCATTTCTTGCTAGTCTGCTGCCTATAAGCTCATTCAGGAGCTGAACTAAATGGGAAAAGTTTCTTGCGTAAATGCAGCTGCAGAGGATTCAGACTTGGTACCACAGATCCTGAGAGATCCGTGGACTGACCTGAGGCGTTTGTCTCGTGCAAGGCTGCTGGCCTTGCATGTAACCCTTGGGATTTAACTCAGTAAGGTGCCGTTGCTGACTGCTTGTGGTGGAGCTGTAAACATACCTGGTAGCCCCTCAGCTGCCCCGCACTCCAGGTGCCTAATGTACATTGAGGATGCATGGTTAACTTGCCAAATCTTGGGTTTTTTTTTTTTTTTTGCAACAGCATGTTATTTCTTGGCAGTGCTCTGATTCCACTTACCGCATAATGCAGCTCCTGGAGCATAACTTTACTTTGTGGATACTGTGATGGATCTTTGAATAGCAGAAGCTGCTCGTTGCCTCATTTCCAGTTTTCATGGTATGAGGTTCAGGAAAATGAATCACAGTCACAGGATAGCTCTGGATTGGTTTCCTGCAAATCATGCTTGGCATTACTGACATCTTCCCCCTCCCCCCCCCCCAAAAAAAGAAAATTCTCTTAAATTGCAACTTAGACAATAAATGCTTAGGAAAGTCTCTCCCGCTCTTCAGTCATTTCACTCTGTTTGTTGTTGTTGTTTGTTTAATTTGGTGAATACCACAAAGAATAGACCTTCAGAATTATAAGACATGTATATAAAATTCATTGATCCTGACTTACTGCAGAAATGAAGGGGAAGCCTCAGAAGATTCACAAATCGTGTGTTTTTTTTAATGTTGTGCTGTTGGCAGAAGGAATGTGCTGATCACCGTCACTGCACCTGGTGAAGCGAGTGTAGCATGTGGACACTCGCATGTTCCACCAGCAGATTCTGCCCCTCAAACTTCTTCCTACTTTTTCCAGCTTAGGAGCAGAGCTTCTGAAACACAATTCAGGATAAAGCAGACTGGCTCCAATTTTAATTTTCTCAATAATACAGAACTCTCCGTGCTTACAACACACTTACTCGAGTTGCAGACACATTACAAATATTTTTTCTGTTCATAAATGTGTGTTTGATGGCATATGGATAAGAAGACTTCTGAACAAGAATATATGCAGTAAGCAAGTATTCTGGTGCAAACCCTTTTTCCAGGTAGATCCTCTTCTGGGCATGTAGCAGCAGGCATAGCAGAGAAAAGCATTTCATGCTGCTGTTTCTCCTATTTTTCTCTGCTGACCTGAATTCCATGTTTGGAAGACACAAGCTCGGTGGCATCATGCCCACGACAAGGCCAGAAAGGAAGGGCGAGCAGAGGTAACCCTGGGGGAAGCGGATGCGAAACACTCTTCTGTCCCTCAGTTAACGTAGACTGGAGACGGCCACACGTTCTGGGACTCTTGTGATTCAGATGACTGCGCAAGAGTTACGCAGCCGTGGGGCTTTAGCAGTCAGTGAGTGGCGGAGGTTGGCGCTGGGGTCGGAGCTCCCTGGTGTGAGCAGAGCGGAGCCCCCGCGGCCTCGGGCCATGCAGGCCGCCAGTGCGCAGGCAGCAGGGGCCTGCTGGGGCGGCCGCTCGCCCCACGGCGCCGTGGGGTGGCCTCCTGCTGAGCAGGGGCCTGGGGCCACATCGCCCCAGGGCCGCATCCCCCCAGGGCCGCATCCCCCCAGGGCCACATCCCCCAGGGCCGCATCCCCCCAGGGCCACATCCCCCAGGGCCGCATCCCCCCAGGACTGCACCCTTGCCAGCCACACAGCAAAGCAACAGCCACGCCGCAGCTTAACTCCCCAAAAGAAAAAGCACACAATCCCCATGCCTGTGGGATGAAGCCTTCCATTAGGCCAGATTAGATGGAACAATGCAATATCTTCTTTAAACATAGTTTGAGAGCATTTTGTACACTCTCAATGTATTCTTTTTAATAATTTCCATTGATTTCTCTGAAAGGCTTTAGTCAACTGTTTGCTAAGCGCAGTCCAGTGGGTCACAAAGGCCGGGAAGCAGGACTGCAGATTCACTCTTCTGTCTTTTCAGTTTCTGCCTGGCTCAGAAGGCAAGGTAGCAGCAGATAGCAAAGAGGAAGAAAATGAATTTTTAATAGTCCTGAACCAGATGCTTTCCAAAGGGTCACAGCCTGTGTGGTCTGTCAGACCTTGTGGTTACAGGTGTATGGGTCTACAAAGAGGTGGCATTTCCCCATATGGCCACACAGTTAATAGTATCAGACTTCACCAGCCAAGATGCCCCAGCGCAGTCCTGATCTCACACACACGTATCTCAAGGCCATTTTTCAGGATCTAACTGTGTTACAGGTTCCCTGGATGCACCTTGAAGCCGCAGCCCTATTTTGAGACTGGGTAGGTGGGACTGTGCACCCAGGCTCCTGCCCTGGACCCTGCACAGAGAGGAGCGCCACGCTCTCAAGCTGGGGTGATGAGGGGTCCTGCACGTCATTCTACTCTGCTGCGTTATCAGCAGTTTTGGAGGCAGGGAGCAAAGTTACACTGCAAAGGGTAAGGAATCTGCATGAGTGAGCAATGGCAGCATGAGACACCGGCATGTGGCCAGGGAGGGACTGAAGTAGATGCTTTTCAAAACTTTTGTTGGAGGAACGTGGGAAAGCAGGAAGGGCTCTTTCATTTGGCTGTGCTGCTGCTGCTACAAGACCATGTGTGTGACTCTGAGTCACTGTTTCACTTTTTGGAGCTGCTGATTGTGTTGCAAAATCTGCTGTTGTAGCCTGGCCACAAGGAAGGAAACTTTGACCATTGTTGTCTCTGCTGCCCACTAGAAATGAGTCTCACTTGCACACCCGCTAACCAGAGGGCCAGCAAGCCAAATGTACACATAGCAAACTATGAAGAGATGGGTGAACCACTGGGGACTATAAGCAAATCCTGCTATCCCAAATTTCACAGCATGGTCATCCTTTTTAGTTCTAACTTTTTGTTAGCTAAAAAAAAAAAAAAAAAAAAAAAAAAAAAAAAGAAAAGAAAGAAAATGAGAAAAAGAGCTGAGCAGTGTCAACTGCTGCGCAAAGAATGAGTCTTGAATTTCATTATTTGTAAGGAAACTGCCCATGAGCGACAATGCCAAACTCTGCCCCTGAGAGGCAGGGCAGAACCAGCTCCAACTCCCTAGAGCCTGTACGGGGGATGATGTCATCGTTCCCAAGATACACATCCCCAGGAAGCAGGGAAGAGATCATTCTGAAGGTATTCCCACCCATTAAAGGCCTTTGGACATAAGATTATTTTATTTGGTTTATTACACATAAGGAGTCAAGTCACCTTTATCTTTGACTACAACATTGTTAATCAGAATTTTCTGTAGATTCTAGGGATCATGTTGGGAGCTAGAGAATGTTGTAGCAATTAGCCTGGAAATCGTGGAAGAGAGTGAGTCACTGTGGCCAAATTAGCATCTGATAGGATGGGCTGCGTCTCCTCGCTTGCTCAGAGTCAGGAGGAAATATTGCTTGCAGCTGCTGGCACTGGCAGGCAAGCAGCAGCAAAGGATCCGGAGGAAACCTGAAGCAGACAACGGCAGTAACAGGTTGCTTAGCTCCATCAAGGAGCTTTGTGGACATTCAGGCTGGTGAATTAACAGAATTTTTAATGTGTGCTTCCATAATGCAAATCAAGCCCTGAACTTGGGAACGCTCAGAGGATTTTTGAGGCTTGGAGTATGAAATTTTCACCCCAGATAACATGAATGGTTGCAAACTGCTTTGCAAAGAGGTTATTGCTGCTTTCTAAGTCAAGTGTGAAAAGGAACCTACTTTACCACTTTTACTTGGGGAGTGTGGTACAGCTGTACAGAAGGAATCCAAAGAAATTGAGTGACCTGCAATATTTTCATTTCATTCTCTTAAGTAGCTGTACTTAACATCCAGGAAGAGCATCTTCCTGAGGTGGTCTGAAACTCAGGCAGCGTTACAAGCTGGACAAGAGGCAATGCCACACAGTGAAGCACAAGAAATTCCACATGAATTTGAGGAAAACCTCTTGATTGGGGGTGACAGATCCCCGGCACAGGTTGCCCGGGGAGGTTGCGGAGATCCCTTCCTCCTGCATAGGTCTCGTCCAGCCTCAGCCCTTCTGTGACTCACTCTGTGGTAAATCACTCACCCAACTGTGACTTAGTGCTGTGCAATTAACATTATCGTCCTCTTTCTTACTACCATGGCTACGAAAGCTCTGTAGAAAATCCCTCGTAGGTGCCAGGCAAAGACGTAAGTGACAGAGCGGGAGAAAGGGCCTCGCTGTGTCAGTTCCCCTCGCTCAGAGTGTTTGGATCTGCCGATCCCGCACGGGTTCACACTCCCCTCACAGCCCGCTCACTGCTCCCCTCGCGCGGGAAGGGGGTTTGAGCCCTCCAAGGGACGCGGGCGTCGAGGACGGGCAGCGCCGGGAGGCGCCGCAGCCGCTCCGATACGGACCTGGGCGCTCCCTGTGCTCCGCACTCCCTGCAGCCCTCGCTGCAAGGACAAGCAACCAGCACTGACCTTCTGCCCTCCCGTCTGTGGAAGAGGAGAGCGGTACCTGCTTCACGCTGCTCTTGTGGCCCCTCGATTTAAGGCATCCTCCACATCCCGCTCGCAAGCTCTGAAATAGGTTTTGTAATTCAAAAGTGTCTCTCTGGAGCTCAGATTTGTCATCATGTGTGCCCATACGAAGCTGAGCATCACTTCATTGAGCAATCTGGGAAAATGCCTGCATTTTTCAGTGTTGATTTGGCAGCAATTCTTTTGTCCCCAGAAATGAGGCTGGTTTCCATGCAAGAAATGCTGAAGCCCACTTGTTTTCAGCAATGTTTATCACCTCCATTTTCAGTCACTGTCTCTAAGATATGACTGGCATGAAATCTCTGACAGAAAAGTTTTTCCCAAAGGAGAAACCTATCCTTTGCAGCAGCTCTCTGGTCATGGAAGCTACTGACAGAGACCACTTCCAACTGCTGCTTTGACTGCTAAGCAAAATAATAGGCAGATCATTTCTGCCATTAGAAAATTGGTTTCAAAAATGGATTATAAGGAAGCTCCTTCCATGCACTGTCAGTCCAGATCCCAACTCCTTCTTATGCAAATCTGAAGAGCTATGACAGCAGGGTCAAGACTTCTGCATTGCAGGTGAGCATGAATGAAGACTAGCTGCCCCAACCGGTTTGTAGAGACTTGTTGATGTACCCATACTCCGTAAGTATGAAGCACGGGGTTCATACGACAACCTAATGAGGTTTCTTTTAGTACTTCAATCCCACTGCTAATTGCCACCAGACCCAGGGCAAGATTTTGCACAGGCTGAAGAGCCGGCATCAGTTTGTAGCACTTATCTTAGCAGAGCTGCCCTATCGCTAGCCCTATCCAAGGGTGTAAGTTTCTCTGCCTCTCCTGCTACCCACCATTTGCGTGCAATTCCACACGCTTATCCAGCTGAGGTGAACTGCAAAAAGCAAAGTGTGCAAATACTCCTGAGGATCATTTTGAGGAGCTGTAAATTCAGACCTCTATGGCTGAAATCACAACAACATGAGGAAGTTATTGTGTAAGTAGGTTTATATTCTAAAACACCAGTGTTAAATCTTCCTCAAATTGCTCATCAGAAACATTGTTCAAGAGCATGATCTATCACTCCAGTCTGACATGAGATAGGGCCATGCTGCAAGTTTTGCGAGAGACCACCTGCAGATCCTGACAAATACACAGCCCTCTCTTAACAAGGAGCTTATGTAAGAAAACTGTACTGTTAACATGTAAACATAGCTTCAAGTTTTGATTAAATCTGAACTATATAAATTATTAAAATTCATTGAGAACTGAAAAAGATTAATTTCTGCCGCCTACTCTATACCGAAATGTGCTTAATGGTCATTCCCCCTCCAAGTATCCTGTACTCTTCTATCTCCTTCTCTGCATTCTGTGACGAAGGAGATTTGTCTTGTTGAGTTGTATTAAGCCTACATCCAAAACAACTACCAATTTCTGAGAGTTCTTCCAGACTCGTCACAGGTTTTGACAATTTTGTATTTTATTCTCTTAAGAGTTCCATAATAAATATAGTACAAACCTGAATGCACAGAAAACTTAATTTGTCATGAGTTCGACTTCTCGGTCCTCTTTAATATCTTTATTAATGATCTGGATGAGGAGATTGAGGGCACCCTCAGCAAATTTGCAGATGACACCAAGCTGGGAGGAAGAGTTGATCTGCTTGAGGGTAGGACAGGGATCTGGACAGGCTGGATCGATCGGCTGAGACCAACTGTGTGAGGTTCAACAAGGCCAAGTGCTGGATCCTGCACTTTCATCATAACAACTCCATGCAGGGTTACAGGCTTGGGGCAGAGTGGCTGGAAAGCTGTGTGGCAGAAAATGATCTGAAAGAGGTGGTCGACAGTGACTGAACAGGAGGCAGCAGTGTGTCCAGGGAGCCTAGAAGGCCAACGGTCTCGTGGCTGGTGTCAGGAACAGTGTAGCCAGCAGGACCAGGGAAGGGATCGTCCCCCTGTACTTGGCACTGGGGAGGGTGCCCCTCAAACACTGTGTTCAGTTTTGCGTCCCTCACTGCAATCAGGATATGGAGGTGCTGGAGCGAGTCCAGAGAAGGGCAGTGAAGCTGGTGCAGGGGCTGGAGGACAGAGTTTATAAGGAGAGGCTGCGGGAGCCCGGTTATTTAGTGTGGAGAAGGGGGGACTCAGGGGAGACCTTATTGCTCTCTACAACTGCCTGAAAGGAGGTTGTAGTGAGGCAGGGGTCGATCTCCAGAGTAACTACAGACAGAACAAGAGGAAATAGCCTGAAGTTGCACCAAGGGAGGTTCAGGTTAGACATTAGGAAGAATTTCTACATGGAAAGAGTGGTGAATCCTTGGGAAAGGCAGCCCAGGGAAGTGCTGGAGTCTCTGTCCCTGGCAGCATTCAAGAAACATGTAGATGAGGAGCTTAGGGACGCAGTTTAGCAGGCACAGTGGTGAGGGGCTTGTGGTTGTACTCAATGATCTCGAAGGTCTTTTCCAACCATACGGATTCTATGATTCTCCTATTGTTGGTAGGTGCATATTTCCATCTTTCTCGGCAAGTCTGTGCTTCCATATCAGTACAGCAGAATCAGTTATTACAGAAGCTGTGTGCATCTCCTTTGCAAATCTGATTAGCATTTGTGACACTGGGGTGATCCCCTTGGTTGAGGACATTTCTCAAAATCTACAAATGCTATCCAAAGATACGCTCTGGAGATGAAATATGGAGATGTTTCTGTAGTTCAGTCTGGGTCTCTGCTGGCTTTGACAACAGCAGTGGCCACCTGGTGTGGCCTGTTGTCCATAAAGGGGGTGTGGTGGCAGCTCATTAAACTGCTCTTACCACTTGGCTTTGTCTGACACACACATAATTGTGAGGATGCCCTTCCTCCTCTGGTGTCCAAACTGTTGATGAAGTTAGAGATGTTGTTCACATCCAGGTACAGTAAAAATGAATTTATAGTCATAGCTACAGTGTAATAGGACAGTCTAATTCGGTTCTCACTCTGTCATCTCCTGTTTTCCAGCAGTGGCCCTGTGTTATTCCTGATGGGACAAATGTGGTATTTGACACAGCCAAGGCCTATCCCGGACTCTCAGGATAGGACTCTCAGGTCCATCCTCATCAAGAGATGAGTATGGCAGCACAAGTGGTAAGGGTCTGTCTCCAGGTGAGGAGGAACTTCTTTACCGTGAGGGTGACAGAGCAGTGGAACAGGCTGCCCAGGGAGGCTGTGGAGTCTCCTTCTCCGGAGGTCTTCAAAACCCACCTGGATGTCGCCCTGTGCCACATGCTCTAGGTGTGCCTGCTTGAGCAGGAGGGTTGGACTAGATGATCTCTAGAGGTCCCTTCCAACCTTGAATATTCTGTGATTCTGTGGAGGACCAGATATTTTATCCAGCCTTCACAGCTCTCTCAGGATATTCCTGTCCATGACCTGTGAGGAGACTGGGTGCTGCAAGCAGAATGAGAATGTGAAAAATAAGGAAATGGGTGAAATCAGAGACCTCTCTGTCTTTCCAGACAATTGGAACTTGCTCAGTAGTAGGTGTTGGTGCAGCAGCAAGGGTGCAGTGTACAGACACTGGGAACTGGAATTAGAGCTGGGGTCAGAAGTTGCTCTTAAGGAGCAACTGATTTCACAAGCTTCCTGGCTTTGCCTATGTCAGAAATAGCCACAGTTGAAAATAATCCTGCCAGTTTTATGTCCTGAACCACAGGGACAGTTTCAAATCTGGGAAGCCAGATGTGCTCTTGCTGCTTATACGCATAAAGTCTATTTAAATAAAACACGCAGGAGGAGGGAAGACAATAATTAGGTGTAGAAATAGCCAAAATAGCGAACAGAGAGAGGTCATTTGCCTTTGAGAGGCTTCCACAGCACATTCTGCAGAGAGCACAGACCATTTTAAGCGGCAGCTGGACGTAGGGCAAATACTCCACGCTACTTGCTGTGCAACTGCAACGTGGCCAGGGGCCTGGGTCAGCCAGGACTCTGGTAAACAAGAATTGAATGCACCTGAGAAACAGGATCAAACTCTTGCTCCGTATCCAGCCCATGTGCTTGCAGGCACTACACGAGAGTCCCGTCCAGCAGGCTCTGGCGGACCCAGATTTGCGGTGATTACAAGAGGCAGCTCAGTTCTACCACCTGCTCAAGAAACCTCTCAACCAGAGAGGCAGTTTACATTACTGCCTTTTTCCCTGGTAAGCCTCATGTTTCATTTTCTGTCAGCTAACTCAGAAAACCAAGCACTGTAGAAGTCAGTGGGACACAGTAAACAAACGAAGTGTTCAGTGGCTGAAATAACTCCACGTTCCAGGCAAAGGAACAGGTCCCCGCACTGGCCACAGCTCAAAGCCCAGCCCGGCCCTCGGCCAGGAGGCTGCTGGTGACTGCGCAGCCAGTGCTTTGTCCAAGGCCGACGTCTTTTATTTACAGAATATTTTGTCAATGTTTGTAACCATTTCCAGGATGGCAGATAGGCGCTTAGGCACCCTCTTGCAACAGGTTCTGCCTTTTTTTAATCTCTAATCCAGAGAATCCTCACAGCAATGGGAATACCTGCTCCCAGATGTGGGGGGTGATCGGCAGCAGGCTGCCGTGGCCGGGCCCCGCCAGGATGTGTGGCACCACAGGCCAGCGCTGTGAGAAGTGTCCCTTGGGAGCAGCTTCCCTTGGGAGCTTCGGCCAGAAGCTGTGTGGCCACCCACGGGGAAGGCCTGGGCCTGCCGGACACCACGGCCTTGTGTCCCGTGCCAGGTCTTGTGTGCAGTTCTGGGCTCCCCACTGTAAGAGGGACATGGAGCTCCTAGAGAGGGTCCAGTGGAGAGCGACAAAGATTATTAAGGGACTGGAACATCTCTCATATGAGGACAGACTGAGTTGGGCCTGTTCAGCTTGGAGAAGAGAAGGCTGAGCGGAGATCCGATTAACATGTACATGAACATGTACATTAACAAGTACATGAAGGGAGAATCTAGGGAGGAAGGGGCCAAGCTCTTCTCTTTGGTGGCCAGTGACAGGATAAGGGGAGATGGGTATAAGCTGAAACAGAGGCAGTTCCATCTCCATGTGAGGAAGAGCTTCTTCCCTGGGAGGGTGACAGAGCCCTGGAACAGGCTGCCCAGGGAGGCTGTGGAGTCTCCTCCCCTGGAGGTGTGACGGATATGCTCCTTTCCCAGCTCAATCTGGCCTGTACCTTACATGCAGCCCTGTTCAGTTGCTAACCACCAGCGATTTATCTAATCCTGGTAGGCGCCACCATCCTGATTTCTTCTCCCACTCAGACTCAACATAACAGTCCTAAAGGCTGCATCCAAAAGGCGAGGTAAGGCTAATACACTAGCCAATGGGCCTCTGAAATGAAAGAATGACTATAAGTCAATCATTTTACCCTATAAATATGCGGACAGCCCGAGAGCCCCTTGAGCTCTCCAGGCATGGCAGCAGGCTGCACATCAGGATCTCCCCCTGAGCAGGGACACTTCTCAAGGGGACTCCTCGAGGTAGAGAGATCTCCCTTTCCACAACAGATTTGTGGTAAGTGAACACAGCGTGCTTTCTTTAACTTTACTTTGTAACTGTGCACAAGAACCCTTAGTCATAAACCGTTGATCAGGTCTGGGACTAGGATTGCATCCAGCCGCAGCCAGACTCCTCTTAGAAGGAGCATGGAAAGCAAGGGGGTCCAATCTGAACCTCGTGACCCAACGGGAGGGTATCCCAAGATAATTGTGTATTATCTTGAGTCTCCATGCAGTGAATAATAAGCAACCTTGCGACAGAATCTCGTGAAATCATTGTCCATATTAATAAATCCTGTTATTATTTCTTTCATATGAGTGAAATGCATTTTGTCACTCACCCCCACCACCACTCATTCCGTGACAGGAGATCTTCCAAACACGCCTGGATGCCTCCCTGTGCCCTGTGTTCTGGGTGTCCCTGCTGGAGCAGGGGGTTGGACTAGATGATCTCTAGAGGTCCCTTCCAACCTTGAACAGTCTGTGATTCTGTGTGAGGTCAGTGCGCTGATCCAGGAGGGAAACACAGCTTGTTTAGTAGGAGCACGAAGCCACCGACATCCCCAGAAATAGCACCTGCCTCCAATAAAAACCTAGTAAACAAAGCCTTGTGCAGAAGTTGGCCTCAGTGTTTGTTTTAGCTAGAAGCATTTCCACAAGCTCTGATGCAATCCTGGCCACATGTCAGGGGCCCTTGGCAGGAAAGACACTTAGGAAAGACTGCAGTGAGCAGAGCAGCCCTCTGCCCTGCCGCCTCCCTGCACACTGGAGCTCTCCCAAAGGCAGGTGGGAACACCGGGAGCAGCATGTCCATAGAGGAAGGGGCTTCTCCATTGCCCCTTTTTTATTCCCTCCCGTGAGCACTCGCTGTGAAGGCAGGAAGCACCAGGCCATGGCCATGGTGCTGCAAACCCCGCGCGGCCCTGCAGGAGTCGGGGCTCTCCCTGTCTCCTCTGCGGGATTAATGGGATAACAGCCCTTCCCAGGGGCGGGAGCGGGCACAGGGGGGCCGGCTGAGGCCTCACTGCAGCAGGAACTGCTGCATTGGGAACACAGGGTCCTGCGGCTCCGTGAGGGGCACGGAGGGGCCCTGGGGAGCTGGGACAAAGCAAATGCGAACCAGACACTACGCTGCAAAGACACAAACTCTGCAGCAGGGACACAGTGCCTCTTGCTGCTAAACACTTCTGAGTAAGAGCTGCTTGTATGTCATCTGAGCCCCTTCATCTCTCTCATCACGCCCAGGAGATATATTTAGTCTGATGGCTTTTGGATCCATTGCTTTCAGTCAGAAACAAAAAAAAAGCAAGTTTTGCAGATACGCCGGATCAGCAGTTGTGCTGATGATGTGAATCAAACCAACGTAAAGAATAAGCAGAAGTACAAAATAAAGTTAAAAAGCAAGGCTCAGTGTTTCATTTCTTTGCACACCTTACGCCTCTGCTGGATTCACAACCAGTACATAGATCACTCTGCCTTGGAAAACACTGATTAAAAACACACGCTCATGTTCTGCAAGTGACCTGGAAACTACTTGATGTGATCTAACAACAAACCCCGCTGAACGAAGAGGAGCCTCTCTGGTTTGCAGGTTCCTGCTGGTTTGCAGGCGGGATGCAGGACGTGTGTTCATTTACTAGTAGCATGGATGCACATGCTGCAGGATTCGCCGTGGTTTGAGAGCCACAGCACAACCCAGGGCAGGGCACTGATATCGAGCAGCACTTTGCTGCACATTGCATCTGGATAGCAGACACTAGAGTGGCTGAACTGCAACTGCAAACCACAGTGAGCCTTCTCCCTGCACTGGCCACGTTTACTCACTAAAGAAACGATCCTGCTCCTGCCTTACCCCTGCCTTGCAGAAGAGCGGTCAGCGGCTGTCAGCAGCCTCCTCCCAAGCCCTGTCGCCGCGCGGTTCTGCTGCCCGGGCCCCGGCCGTGTCCGCGCTCGGGGCGGTCGCGCTGCCTGCGAGCAGGGAACGACGGGCACTCCATGCACTCCCAGCACCGCGGACACAGCCTCCAAGCAGCCAATACACGTAATAATGGGGAGCAGGAAATGCTACTGTTAATTCTAATTTCATGAAGATTTTCTGTTTTATTTACAGTAATATTACCATAGTATAGTAGGGGGTTGGTAGTCTTGTGAGTTATTTTCCTCCTCAGTTATGAAGCAAGTGTAAGGATATGCAGGGCTTACTCCTGGACAGTGTTGTGAGGATAAGCTGGCATGCAGCTGGCTTTCCATGTGCCTCTTTCCTGCTCTCCAGCAGTTACCCGGACACAGCACGAGGACTGTGGCCTGCAAGGATCGCGCCTTGCTCCATGCACGAGGAGCACCCGCATCCGCAGCCCGCGCTGGGAGCGCTTGGGCACAGCCTGTGCATCCCAGCATCAGCACTCACACCAGCCCACATGTGGGACACGTGGAGCAGCTGCGCGGTGGGAAACAAGGCACCCTCCTTATCTGAAATGGAAAATAAAAGTGAAAATTCAAGCCAGGCAGAATGGAGGTTTCCCTCAGCAGGTGATTCACCCTGGCATTTCGGAAGGCATTTATCTATGTGGGCAAACTGATTTTTACCTCTCTTTTTTTTTCTTTTTTTATTTTTTAATAAGTATTTAACGTTTGTTTAGGCTGTTTAAAGGCAGCACCAGTGGTTGAGTACATTGAAAGAACATGTGCATGGCGGAGCAGAGGAGCTATCCAAACAGGCTCTGCAAAGATTTTTTTGCTGCACTAAGTACCCCAGCTATTTTGAGCACTTGTGGGGAAAAAAAAATTCATTAAGCACCCTTGAGATTGCATTGAGAAGCCTGTATGTTAAAAATTTTGTTGGAAGTGAGGATCTTGGAGGAAAATCTGCAGATGCTTTCTTTCCTGCCCCCATCTTCTCTCTGGCTAAAAGCGACACTGAACAGCTATTTGGATGCTCCAAGAGGAGCCGTTGCTCCTGTGCTGACTGTTGCAGCCCACAGGCACCTGCTGGAACCTGAGGAGTTTCTCGGAGGTGCTGGCCCAGCTGCTTCCCGATGGCAGCGACCGCGAGGTGTTCAGAGCAGAGACTGCAAAATGTGCAGAGCAGCCATCACTCCTGGCCTCCCCGGACTGCAGCACCTTTCTTACCTGCACAGCTGAGAAAAGGGCAGACAAGCCTTTTGGTAGGGATTCCTGTAAGGATACTGACCAGAGGATGCCTGGGGCCCGCAGACATGGAAACAGGCATTCTCCAGGGACATCTAGCAGAGACACAGATAAGAAAGTCCAGTTTGTCCTCGAGGAGAAGCAGAAGGTGCAAGGGACTCTGAGGACACCCTGGATGGGCTTCCAGCAGTGTGAGACCTGCAGGTAGGACAGCCTGGTAACTGCAATGGCTGCATTAAAAACAGTTTGCGAGTGGATACTGAGAGACACGCAGCATGTGAACCCCAGTCGGGGTGAACCCGTTTTAAGTGAGCTGCACCTCTCCACAGGCAGATGCTGCAGCTGCCTCTTGCGCAGGTCGTGCTTTAACTTCACACACGCAGGGCCAGGGCATCCCCGGCTCTCACGTTCCTGTTTTCCAGGGCTGGAACCGCACGACCTGTGCTCGCTGCCGCTGACACCAGGCAGGCAGACTCCGGCACGGATCCCAGCATAAGCGCCTCGGCACTCGCTGCCGGGCGCAAACAGGGGTACTGCAGAATGACCCTTGCCCCACGGCTGCTTCGTGTGGCCCTTCACGGCCCTTCCCGGACTCGTGTCGGCGCGCTGCCCCGGGGCGGCCTTGGCGGGGAGCAGGACTGAACAGCAGCCCTGGCCCTGCTCAGGCCACCCAGGAGCAAGGAGCGGGAGCTCCCACCCAATCCTGCCCTGTGATAACAGATCCCACGCGTGATCCTCACACACACAGTGAAGAAAAATACCTCCTGGGGAGACACAGCCCCCCAGGGCACCGGCTGCAGCCCATGCATGGCCCCCTCTTCACCAAAGCCACCCAAAATCCAGCAAGCACAAGCCGGGGGAAGAGTTCCCCATGTACCTCATTGCTACTGCTGCTGGCCAGATGTGCCTTGTGCAACCTGAGATTCCCGCAGCGCTGAAGGTGTCCAGAATTTATCTCCTCTGTCCCAGGGAAGGCCTGTGCCTTTTCTTGCCAAACGCTCTCGACGCTGCATCGCTCCATATTAGTAAGTGTGAATTTGTCTCGCTAAGTTCAAGCTCCAGGCTGATGAATCTCCTGTAGAGGAGACTCTCTTACACCAAATTTCTGCTGCATTTCTGCTTTGAATTGCCCACTCCCTGGAGAGAGCAGGGACTTTTATATATGTATACACACACACACACACACACACACATACATATATGCTTTTTTTTTGCTTTTTTTACAAGGAAAATAAGTTGAGGTGCTGGTAGATAGAGCTGGCAAGAATGTCTGTAAACCTGTGGTAGCTTATTTATTAAAAAAAAGAGAAAACTAAAGAGAAATAAATTATTCAAGTGGAAAAAGAAAACTTGGAGAAGGCAGCATGTGAAGCAGGGTTCAAAGAGAAGGGAAGGAAAAGTGTTTAACGCAGAAATGGAGATCTGATCTTTTGACTTTACCTTATCCATTTCCACATATGAGTCAGGTGTTTGCAACTGGCATTACTTTGTCAACACTGCCTAAATAAAATCCTCAGTCAGTGACACTCAGTACATTCCTTCCCCGCGTAAAAGCCATAAATAACTGTGGGGGAAGAAAAGCACGAGGATGAGGAGCAGGAGAATGTGCTGTGTGTAAACGTGAGCATGTGGACATCGGGGGACCGTAGCCAAAGCCCCGATTTGGGCACCTTGGGAACCAGGCCTGTGTAACCATGGAACATTGCTGCAGTGCCTGCCCTGGCCTTCCGTCCTGCAAGGCACGGAGCAAAACAGCTGCAGAAAGGCTGCGTGGGCTTCTCCGAAGCCTCGGGACAAGGAGCTTTCCGTGGCACCTTCCTAAGAGGCGGCTTATGCAAGTCTTAGAAACTTGCTAATTTCTCAAGTTTATTTCCACAACAGAAATTCTGGTATCTTTTCATTTTTTCCTCTGGCAAACAGTATCTTGCACACTGTCCAAAACACATTCTCTCAGCTAAACTACACGTGTTTATCCACAACCTCACGCTAATATTTTTTAAATCCTTGCTAAATTTAGTGCTACAGTACTTAAAAATGCTGTATGAAGACATTGCATTACAAATAGATAAAAGACTCCTATTCCCTGCACAAAAACAATTAATTCCACCATCCCATTGAAGCAGAGAACACAGGCATTTGGGACTGATGGTGCAAATGTTCAAATGTGTGTACACAGTCCATGTGAATGAGTGCACTGAAGTATATGAAATAATTTCTGTGGACATAGTGTTACAAGGCATGTTTTTTCACTGTCTTCAGAACTGTGAAGGTGAGAGGTTTCTGCCAAGCATTTTAGAAACTATATGAATTGGGAAGTGTTATATTTTTAAAATACATATTAAAAAATACACTCCTCATGCAAAATGTCTGATAGTATGTTGGGGTTTAGTGCTGAATCCAGCCTAAATTCTTTTCTAAGAGGTTTGGAATAAAAAATTGATACTCATTATCAGTTTCTGCTACTGATGAAGACTCACGTCATTCTTAGCACTCACAATTCAGTGTTTAAAGTGGTTTACAGGCTTTTGCTTATCCAGGAAGAGTTAACAAAAACAGTCAGAAAAACAGTTGAACAGAAGGGAAAGCTGCTCCTCCTTACCAGCAGAGCAGGGGATTGCAGCACAAGGGCCCTCTACTCCTCACCGCTGTTATTGATCTTTCCTGTTGCTCCAAAGCACTCTGGATATTTTTACAGAGCAGTTCATGTAGGAACAGGTGCCTTATAGCTCGTCATAGCTACGGTTTATCCTTCTTGGAAACTGTCCACAGCAGCACCTGAGGTAGCTGCAGGGTCTTCTGCAAGTATAGGAGAGAGCCATCGGCAGAGGCAGCTGGAAAACATGGATGTAATTAAAAACTGGCTCTGTGTAATAAAAGGTGAGGAGGCAGAACTGATGAACTCTTCTTACCCTGGGACTCTCTTGAATGTCCTATTCCTCTCAGTAACTTTGCAATCTGTTTCCCTCTGTATCCTGTACAGGCAGGGCAACATCCACCTCGCCATTTATTCTGCACACCCTACAGAGATGAAACTGATGGCAGCTCTTGGGGACCAGCCTGGGAAAGGAGGAGGCCGGATAAGGCTCTGTGCACTCCGGTATGATTCACCTCCAACTGAGTACTTTCTCGTATTTGTAAAACAGGAAAATAGAAAAAGCTGCCTCTGCTGAATTTCTGCTTGCAACCTCTGCTTATAAGAAGCCTCTACCTTGTGGTATACTGGGCAATTTAGTGAGAAAAACACTTGAGTAAGTGACCTGAAAAAGCTGTTTGAATAAGGTAAGGTAATCCTGGCTTCTCAGAAGCAGTGGGAGAAACAGCCAAAACACAGAGGAAAGCAACAGGGAGGTGAATTGCACAGGCTGCACTGTGAGTGCAGTGCGAGATGAGGTTGTCCTGGGACTCCAAGCTCCTAATGATGCATCTCACCTGCGCAGCATTCATTCACAAGAGCAGCCTACAGACCCAGTATCTACAGTCTTACCAGAAAAAGAGCAGATGGGTTTTTTTGAAAGTCTCTTTTGCTATAGGAGTGAGAACAAGTAATCAGCATGCTCCTTAGCACCTCTGCTTGAGGAGAACAGCAGCCGCTCTGCCAGGACACCCCGTCACCAGGCCTTGGTGCTGCCATTCTGATGCTCTCTCCTCCAGTCCTCCTGCCGTAAACTTGGGATGCCCTTGGTGGCCCAGCCCCAGTGCAGAGGATGAACTTTTGTAATCTGTCCGTGGCTTTATGTGAAGCAAACAGTGGTGGGCATTTTTCAAATGAGGTAATTTCATCCTCATTTTACCTAAAAGCAAAAGAAAGAAACAAACAAGACTATCACGCATGAAAATAAACACACACTCTGGATATTGGCTTACATCTCCTGCCTCTAAACTGTGGGCAAACCCATAGACAGGTATTTGCTGGCCTGCCAGGATGGGGCTGAATGGAGATTTTCCAGACACCAGTCCCAAAGTGTTTTCAGGACTGATCCCTCCCTCACTCACAGGACTAATTAACAAACATGTCTGTGCTTTGATAGTTCATGGGAGAGTGCATTGCATTAACAGTGATATCATTACAAAGAGGTGTGTTACTATCTCCTTTTTGTTTCATCTTGATTACCTCCAATCAAGATCCAGCTGAAAACATACAATGCGCATTACCCCAGCATCTGGGGCGTCTGCTGCCCTCTGCTTCTTTCAAAGGACACTGATAAGGACAGGCTGACACTTAAGGAAAGAGAATTTTACAGAGACAATCATGTTGCTGATAAAGACTGAGGGGAAGAAGGGAAAGAATTTTTATTTATTTGTTGTTTTTTAAGAAGAGGTTGAGACACTAAAGAGCCTTAGGACATTGTGTATTGACCTGGTGGGTGGAAGAGAAAAAAACAGAGAAAACATTAAGAAATTCCACTGATTCTACTCAAAGCAACCACCCAGCCTTCAGACAACTTTGCCTTTTGTTTGTGTTCATTTTCACCCTGCCTGAAGGGCCATCAGCAGACAACCTTTGTCACATGAGGAGAGATTAGCGGAAAGGTTGGGAGCGGGTCCGGGCAGCCGGAGGGCAGCAGCTGAGGAAGTGGACTTGTACCTCGGGATCCCGAAGCGCGCGGGCCGCAGCCGTAAACAGCCACCTCAGGGTTGCTGAGTTTGTTTGGGGCCGTCTGCAGGGAACAAAATTCTCCCGGCGGCCACGTGAAGAGGGCACCTTACAGCCGGAGCTGAAACACGCTGACGTTTCCATGCTAGCCGTTCTGATAGCGTTGGGAAACATGTGCCTGTTGATTCCTGCCTAAAAGCAAATACAGAACGCTAGCCAGTTAGCTGAGTCTCAGTTATCTAAATTATTTATTAAAGAATATCTCTACCTGTCAGGCTTTGCTTGGAAGTTTTTTAGAAGTTATTTTAATGTTTCAGTCCTGTTTAGACAAACCAGACAACTGAAAGCTTGGACACTTGGTCCAAGAAACCAAAACACTGTTCTTGCTAGGGAAGAAATAATAATTTTAAAAATATTTTGCGTATGTACTGATAGTTGCCACTGCACATACAGTCAAAAACAGTCACAAAATAAATTTTCATAGGCAAATGATGTACTCGTAACATGTTGTTTCTTTCCTTCTGCCTGTCTCTATTGAAGTATTTGGGGATTAAACTTCTAAAACGAGACTAGGAATGTATTTCTGAAGCGGAGTGTCAGGACAGGGCCTGTGTACAGAAGCCTGGAGCAGAGAAGCCTTCTAGAAGAGATGACAGCTAGAGAAAGCAAAGGTAAATGGCCATGGTGTGGAGGAGGGATGGATGCATCAGAGCACAACTCCCGCTCCCTTGATAGCCTAGCTGCTGCAGGCCTGGCCACCTGAAGACAGCCAAAGAAACCCACATTGTTCTCTTTTAAGCACAACATGTTTTTGAACAGGTATTTTTGTTTAGTCGAACACCAAACTCTCCATAAAAGCTAACCAGAGAAAGAGGAGTCACGCAGAGCTGCGTTCAGATTGCAGTGTGTGCTCAGCTGTCTGCCTTTCATGCTAATAGGAGGTGTTTGGGACTGTTATCATGGGGCAGGAGAGCAGAAGACAACCTAGGCATGGGGCATGGGGTCAAGCCCTGAAAAGGTCAGATGTTTGCATTAAATCACAGGTATTGTAAATAACGGGTTTGTTGCAATCCAATGTGCAAAATAGCTTACTTGCCTGATGCCTGAATCTCTCTGACTGGTGATACTGATGGGGAGGGAGGTATCTGTTAAAAAAGCAGATATTATGAAATGTGTCTCGGCAACGCCGCACCGCGCAGCCTGGCCATGTGCGAGCAGAGCTGCAAGCTGGCACGGGCTCCCTGTGCTAGAGCAGCACAACTGCGGGTCTAAACACCACCCAGGGCCAGAGCAGGGTGAGACTTGCCCCTGGGCTGAGCGCTGGGGCTGAGGACACCGCTGGGTGCCAGACACCCAGCTAAAGTGTCCCTGGGCCAGCACTGGCCGCTCTTCGCGCTCCATCACAGAATCATGGAGTCACTGGAGCTGGAAGGGACCATCTCGTCCAGCCCCGCTGGCCAAGCAGGGGCACCTTCATTGAGCGCATTGCCATGGACTCTGTCCAGACACATCTCCAAGGATGGAGACCCTACTGCCTCCGTGGGCACTGTGCCAGAGACAACTGCCCTCACAGTGGAGGAGTTTTCTTGTGCTCATCTGGATCCTTGTGTTTGTGCCTCTTGTCTCTCGTCCCATCACTGGGTGCTGTTGAGAAGAGACTGGGCATGGCTTCCCTTTCACTGCCTCCCATCGAGAATTTACACCCCTTGATAAAATAACTTCTACTTCTAAATAACTTCTCCAGGCTGAACAATCCCAGCTCTCTCAGTTTCCCCTTGATGAGAAATGCTCCAGTTCTGCAGAGATCTGCATGGCCCTTCACTGCACTCACTCCAGTATATCCATGTTTTCCTTATGCTTGGGAAGCCCAGAACTGCACTCTTAAGTGCAGCTCGACCAGTGCTGAGTAGAGGGGAAGGATCACCTACCTTGACCTGGGCTGTTCCTAGTGGAGCTCAGGATACTGCTGGCCTTTGTTTTTTTTCTTTTGGGCACAAGGGCTCATGTCCAGCCCGTCCTCCAGGTCCTTCTCTGTAAAATTGCTCTATATCATGGCATTATTTCGCCCCATGGGCAGGACTTTGCACTTCCTGCTGCTGAATAATAGCCCTCTCTGAACCTTTCTCCAGCCCCTGAGGTGCCCCTGAACTGCACTGCAACCCTCAGGTGTTTCAAACAGTAACTAAACACTTGCAGCCTCATTTCCCATCCAGAGAAGTGTCCAAGAGTGCAAACACATCTTCATTAGCACCATGAGGAACGGGAACAGAAGGTCACTCCTTCTCCCATAATGTCCTGAAGTTATGCGGTATCTGGGATGCTCCAAGGAGCTGGAGAATCAAAAAGGGAAAGGCCAAAAGAAATTCTGCTCTACAGATAGTGCAGATAGAACTGAGTTAGGCAGATCCTCGGTGATCAGCGCAGTCCTGGAAAGACCTGCTGTAGTACCAGACATAAAAATATTTGAAATGGTTGTGTAAATCTGACAGTTATTACCAGCACCGCGGTGTTCAAAAGGCTGGATATGCTCCAACTCATATCCGCAACTGTCAAGGCAATGCATATTGTTCTGATTTATATTTTTTACTTATTGCAGCTCAGAAGTAAGTCCCTTTGCATTTATTTGCATCAGCAGAAGTAGGGGAAAAAAAAAAAAGAACACATAATTATTTACCAAGGCAAACATCTCTATTGCAGGTACTAGACTGAGCTATCCAAGAGTCATTCATGTGATCTTGCTGGCTATAACAGGTTTATTTCAGACACTGGCCACTTTGCCTGTTTTCCTGTTTGTAGAACAAGAGCGAGCCACGTGAGTCACTACTGCTTTTACCCATTCAGCACACGCACTCATTCTTCCCTATTACTTGATTTTCGTGGAAAAAAAAAAGGTGTTTGGTTGTTTTGAATGTGTCCTCTTCTTTTGCAAGTATCTTTTGTTTAATCTTCCCTCACATGATCCAGTAATGAAGCCCAGCCTGTAACTCTTAAGTTTAAAAATAATTCCTCTCATCACTCATAATCTTTAACCTGATAGTGGGCAATGCTTTCCAGCATGTCAGCTTGCCCTTTAGACACCACTGCTCCAGGAACAACAGAAGACACAACAACAGATTTTCTTCCACACTCTGCAGCTGTTTACTAGAGCTTGCAGAGGCACAAAGATTATGCTGAAGCACTTAAAGGTTTCTGCTTTTCTATTCTTTATTACCGGTTCCCTTTCAAAACAGTAATGGTAGACTGTTTAAATCCAAGTGGGATTTCTGAAATATTAACTAGTATGTAAAATACTCCTCAAGGTTTTGATGGAACTCAGTTAAAATGCCTTCACTGTAACTTCTAGAATAGAAATGGGAAGCTAGAAAGTGGTTTTACTCAGATCAGCTTTATAATGAAGACAGGACTTGCAGCTAACTTCCAACTTTTTACAGAAAAAATGTAATTCAAGAGAATCAAGACAACAACTTGTGCATGAAATTTGCCAGGAAATATTCTTTTTAATAGGAGAACAAGAGAACATTATTTCGTTAAATATTAAGAGAAAGCAGTCAATACAATGTGGAAACTATTCTACACGGATGATCTTATACATCAGCTATTTTAACATGATACTTCCTCACATCCTCCTACTATTGCTCCTGTGTTAGTTAGCTTTCAGTATCATAAACCACGCAGAGCTCAGAAATGACTGTCAGGCAGATACCAAGAGGAGACCCCGCATAAAGACTGAAGCCTCAATCTAAGTGATGTTTGAAATATCAAGTGCGAGCTATACCATGACCAAAGCTGCAAGAATGATTACAAGTGTGACTCAATATTTAGTAACTCTAAAAATATACAAGGTAAAATAAAAAGAAATCAAAACAACTCTTTTTTTTTTCCAAAAAGGCAAAAATTACTTCAGCCAAACAAACGAGACCTTGCAGGAAAATGACCCAGCTTTGGGAAATCCCAACAAAGCAGACACAGCACGACTAGCTGCCTGTCTTGCTTGCAGGGCAAGGGATCCCTTGCATCATTTCCCAGTTCCTGTGATCAGGTTAGATATTGAGATGTAGATTGAGTTGCCTTTGCCATGTGACAAGCCAGCAGAGAGGCTGGAATGCAGTTTCTTATCTTGCACTAGAGTGAGGAAATGATGGTTCTTGGGAGATCACAAGACTGCTGAAAACAAAAGATGTTTAAGAGGGGTCGTGTCTCTGCTCACCAGCCATTTCTGAGATCTTCAAAAAAATTGCAGAACCCCATCTATGCTGCAGATGTTGGTCCATTTTCTAACCTAAAAAAAGATGTAGCTGATTTCATTATGAGTACTCCAGCTTAAACACATTTGAATTTGATTTCTTACCAGGAAGAGTCAAAACAAAGAATCTCAAATCAGTATTTATAAAAACTGCTGATGCCAAAGGGACATTATAAACTGCAAAGAAACCTCAGATCTTTGTGGAAAAAGGTCTCTGTCAGCAGGAAGGGTGATTGCTTTTCACCCAGCCATAGAAAGACAGGTACTGTGAGAACCTCTTTTTACCACGGAGATAAAAACTATCTGCATTTTTTAAAAACATTTTTGTTTCTGAAACTGAAATTAAAAATATGTATTAAATATAGCAGCATTTCTTCCTTTAAGATGATATTTAGGTATCCTTTTTATAATTATTGCCTTACATCCACCCAACATTCTGAAAAACAAATCGGTGTTGGAAATATTCTGTACTTGTTTTCTTTAAGAAGAATCCTTACTGCAAAATGTAAGAAAAACACGATTACTTTTGAAAAGGAAGTTGACTTGGTTCTTGAAAGTTCCATTTTCCTACACACAAACATGACAAAGAACCAAAGTGGCTTTAAAAATACGTTATCAGCTTTTGGTTGACTGAGTATATAGCTGTGACTAGGAAATAATTTTCCTGTTTTTGTGGTAACATCAAATAAAAATTGATCAAAAGCTTGCAGTGAAATATGCACTTGAGGTTAGGTAATACTGTAAGATATCTCTTGATTATTGCCTGCCTGCTGTACAAGTCCACTTTAAAAGCAGAGTTTAGTAAGTTAGAACAATAAAAAACAGATTTAAGTCAGATGAATATTACCTAGTGTGGAAAAAAAATCATGTTCACAGTCACCACTTTTTAAGCCAGCGAGATCAGTTTATGCATTCCGTAAATCTTGAATATAATCTTTATATTAATACAAAATCCATCTTTGCCTAGCTCAGGGGGCCTTTTGTCTCTATGAAGCAGATAAAAGAGAATAATCCTTTTTTTTTCTTTCAGTCAGGCTCATGGCACACAGTTGCCTTGGCCAGCTGGTTTATGGGTCTGCTTGTGTGCACGCTCCTACCAGAGTCACTGTACGACCTGGCTGCTTCTTCTGGCACAGCACAGATTTTCTGACACATTGCCAGTCTCGCTGCTGCTTTGCAAGTTAACTACCATTACCAAGGAGTTCCGCTTTTAGGATTTCTGTATCGTTTTCTTGAAGAAACAGGCCCTTTCCTCTGTACAGTAGTACCAAGACAAAGATGAGGAAGAAAGACTTAAAGCATGAAACAAGTTGCTGCAATTCTGTATTCGAACAACCAAGGTGGTTGCTGAGGGAGACCTGTGGGAACAGTGACAGCTGAATTGCATGAAGCCCCGCGCTGAGTGCACCCCACCAGCTGCACAGGCAACACACCACTGTGTTAGCCCTAGCGCCTCTTGAGAAACACATAGCCTCAGACATCGCAAAACTTGAAGGTCCAGATAGCTACCGGGTGGTTGTTAGTCAGCAGAGGCAGGCTATCTTTTAGCTTTTGCAATGGAAGCATGACCAGTTCATTTAAAAAAAAAAAAAAAAAAGTGTTGTGGTTTCTTAGAAAAGTGATGTTATTTGCATATTTAGAGTCCTCAGTACCACTGTTTAAAGTAACATGGAAAGATTTAATATGAAAGATCTGAAGCAAGAACAAGGGTCTTCTTTCTTCAAAATTTTCATCTTTCTGCTTATTACAGAAAGGATTCTGACTACCGTGATCAGTAAGGCTGTCCAGGTTTCTTCTGACCTGACATAGCATGGCATGGGTTGAGGTTTAAAGATGAGGTTTAAAGCTCCCATTTTCACCTTAGCTCTCTGCTAGCATGGAATGGGTGCTTTACACACAGGACTCTCACGTTGCTGTTATGGTTCCCACAGAGATGCTTGAAGACTCGTGGTGATGGCTTCATCAGGTATGGTGCCAAGAAGTAGCACAGATTTCAGCAGTATCCTTATGTTCAATACCTCCAACCCGTGTTGATGACAAGTCATACAAATCTCAGACAGGACTTGTTTGCACAGGGGTTGAGGTGGTCCTAGGCCGGTGTCCTACCATAAGCTACTGAAAGGCCCTTTTATGAAGACAGGTTGGGACCTTAGCCCCTGCCATGCTGATTCTTATGTGTATGCCTGTTTTGGACCTGAGCTCCAATGTTTCCTGTGTCTCTGCTTCCTACGAGATTTGGAACCTTGGAATTAGTATAATTAGACATCTTGATGAGTAAATGTGCCATTGGGATGTATAACTACGAAAGGAGGGATGACTTGGGGCATAGCAAAAGTAGAGAGACATAATTTAGCAGTACGACAACAGTGAAACCCAAAGACAGGAGAGAGAGAGACAGATTATCCAGTTCCTAGAAATCAGTCTTTGAGGAAAGGGAGAACGCACTAGGGGAATGGAGCTGCAGGACATACCGAAATACCTGGGGACATGATACATCCGCACAACAGCCCTCACTCAGAGCAAACTAAAAGCTAACATGCTGAAGGTGAAAATATTCCCACTCCTCCAAGAACTGCAGTAACTTTTCAGTTGAGATTTACTCATGTAGGGCAGCTACACAGGCTTACAGTGTGAACTCAGAAGTGAAAATGACACCTGGCATTTGTGTGTGTGCACATGAGCCCTGTGAGGCTCCACGGGCAGTGGCAGCACAGTACAGCTAGTGGCACACTGTGGTGTCGCATGCCAGCTGATGACACCCCAGCTTCTCCAGAGACAGGACCTCATACCATCTGGACCGTATCCGTCTGCCCTTCTGCATCTTAGAACGCACTGCAGGGCAGAAACATGTGATTTACGGTGCAAGACTTCTTGTAGTTTTTGAAGTTGCCCCCTGTCACAGCAGCTAAACATCCTTCAAAAGCAGCCTATCCATGTATAGTTCATTTGAGAATGTAGTTGAAGCTTTTGAATGCAAAATTATATCAGATATAGGTGTGGAAATACTTAAGTCTGTAGAATAGCTTACATAAATGAGACTGAGATGTCCCATTGCACAGAAGATATCAGAAAAAGCTGTGAGGGAAAAGCTTTTCAAATGCCACACAATTAATAAAAAATATGCCAGCTCCACTATTAGGTAGTTGCTCTATACAAATTTTATCTTAATCTCATGAATGTGAATTGCATGTGAATTGTAGTGAAAAGCTTCTTGGAGAGATACAGTGCATGAAAAGAAGGAAACAGAACATTTTCCATGGAAAATGCTAGCCCAAAACTTGCTTGACAATAGAAGCTGTTCTGTTAAACAAAAAGCCCATAGATATCTGGGCTAATTTTTCATTCTGTACACACTATTATTATATCTTCTGCAAATGTATAGTGTCCATTGTTGCTGTATATTGCCACTCTTCTTCCTTTTATTCTTTTCCCCTTAACAAAATTCCCATTTTCCTGCTGAAAGCGACATGTCTGCTTATGTATAACCATCCTGACACACCGTTTGTGAGTGTACATTTCCAAGCTTGTAGTGAAGCAAGCAGCTTAGCTTTAAAACACCTTGTTTTGTTGGCAATTTCAGAGGACTAATCAAGAAAGACCACTGCTAGGTGTGCACTTACATGTTTTTTTGTGAAAACAGCATTCAGCAGTATTCAGCAGCATGAAGAGCCTCATTCAGCGGCATGACACTCAAATCAGCACTTTCAAGAGAAAAGACACCTTCTCCACATGTATTTGACTCTGGGGTGCTTCTTTGGCTAAAGACTCTGCTCTTGCAATAATCTGTGTATGGAAACATGCTTGTTTTAATGACACACTTGTCTTAAGACATCAAGAAAAGCAGAGAAGCACACATCATATGACTGTTCCTTACTGCTGTTGTGCAACAGTGTATAAACACATTTTTTACATAAACATGTACTTTCAAGCGTTAAAGGAGTTTTTTGGAGGAACCTCTTGCTGCTCTCCTGCTGCCAGAGGAAGGCTTGCTGTTTAAAACAAGCATCTGTCCCCTCCTGGATAGATGTGCACTTGTCTACGAGCAGCAAATTGGTTAAACCTACTACTTCACCTGTGCAGCACCTCTGCTGCTTTGCAGTAGACATTGCTGGACACTGCACATGTGGAACACTGGCCAAACCGTGCTGAAATACCTGACCCGCCAGATCCAGGCTCACAGGCTGCAAAAGAATGGTTTTCATACACACATTTTTGAAATAATACATGTTTTCCTGGGAAGGTTTCTTGCACCAGGGCTGCTACAAGATCCCAACCAAGCACCGAGCTGCGTCCCCAGCAGGTCTGATCAAGGCCAAGTAACAAGAGGCCCTTCCTCCAGGCCTGCTTCTTTTACTCCCCCAATCTCGTTTTTTTTTTTCCTTTTATCCTTCAGATATTTTTCTCCTTTTCCTTTTCTTCAGTTTTCAGATTCTTTTCTCATTTTCCTCACATTTTTCCCTTTTTTTCCCTTTTCCTTCCTTTTTTTCCCATTTTCCTTAGATTTTTCCCCTTTTCTTCATTTTTCCTTCAGATTTTTTCTCACTTCCCCTTCAGATTTTTCATTTTTCTCATTTTGAGTTTTCCTTCACATTTTTCATTTACCTCAGATTCCCCCTTTTCCCTCATTTTTTTCCCTTTTTTCCTTCGTATTTCCCCATTTTTCTCAGATTTTCCCCTTTCCCTGCACATTTCCCCCCTTTTCTTTCACGTTACCCCCCACCCCGCTCTTTCCCCCAGATTATTTTCCCTGCTTTTCCCTCACATTTCCCTCTCCCTCCCCTTCATATATTCCCCTTACATCCCGCCATTCCAAGAGCGGAAGCAAAGCAGCCGCCAACGCGCCCCTTCTCCCCGGGGGTTCTCGCACTGCCCCCCGCGCTCGTCAGCACTCGCAGCCAACAGCGGGACCCGCCGGCCGCGCGGCCGGGGCCCGGACCCGGTGTCCTGGCCCGGGGCCTGAGGCCGGCCGGGCGGCGCAGCCTCCGTGCGCAGCGGGGCCGGGCCGGGCCAGGCCGCGGCAGGCCGGGCCATGGCGCAGTGGGCGAGGCGGGGCGGGCGGACGGCGGGCGGGTATAAAGGGGCGGCGCGGGCGGGCGCAGCGCGGGGATGAGGTGAGTGTGGCGGCGGTAATGGGGGCTGTGGGGCCGGGAGGGCGGCGGGGAGGCCCGGCCCGGCCCGGCCCGGCGCCGCCATGGGCGCGGGGCGGGCGGCGCGCTCCGCTCCGCTCCGCTCCGCTCCGCCGCTGATGGTTGCGTGCGTGCCTTTGGGCCGCCGCTTGTGCGCAGGGCCGTCGGCATGATCGCGGCGCTGGGCGTGCTGAGCGTGTGCGTGGCGCTGTGCGGCGCCGCGCCCCGCCGCGGCCCCGACCCCGAGCTGGACGGGCACTGGCGCCTCTGGAAGTCGTGGCACAAGAGGGACTACCACGAGGTGAGCGCCCTGCCGCCCGCGCCGCCGCGCGCGGCCCCCCGGCCCCTGCCCAACGCGCTGTGCTCTGGCCCCGCAGCGGGAGGAGAGCTGGAGGAGAGCCGTGTGGGAGAAGAACCTGAAGATGATCGAGCTGCACAACCTGGACCACTCGCTGGGGAAGCACAGCTACAAGCTGGGCATGAACCAGTTCGGGGACATGGTACGTGGGGAGGGAGGCTGGAGCGCGGCGGCACCAGCGGCACGCGCGGCCCTCACGTGTCCTGTCCTCCCCAGACCACCGAGGAGTTCCGGCAGCTCATGAACGGCTACGTGCACAACAAGGCGGCGCGGAAGCACAGGGGATCCCTGTTCCTGGAGCCCAGCTTCCTGGAGGCGCCGAGATCCGTGGACTGGAGAGAGAAGGGATACGTAACTCCGGTTAAGGACCAGGTAACGTGCGGTGCTGGGCCTCACGCCCCTTCTCGTTCCCTGGATGCTGCCCCCATTTCCCTGGAGCAAAAGCGCTGGGGCCTTGTTTACTGAAGACTAGCGTGAGCTCAGCAAATGCAGTGCCAACTCCAGTAGATGTACGTATTCTTATACAAACATCTAGGAGTGACTCTGCACTAGATATCTAAAAGCTGTACAGACCTAAGTGGCATCAGTTTCACATGCCTTGTGCATGAAATAAGGTTGCACTTGGCGTGTGCCTCTTTCCTGTTTGGATTGTGGTGGGTGCTGTGAACCTGCCCCGTGTACGTGCGTGGTAACTTGTGGCTTCCCTTGCTGCCGCAGGGTCAGTGCGGCTCGTGCTGGGCCTTCAGCACGACAGGAGCCCTTGAAGGGCAGCACTTCAGGAAGACTGGCAGGCTCGTTTCTTTGAGCGAGCAGAACCTGGTGGACTGTTCCCGCCCTGAAGGGAATCAGGGCTGCAATGGTGGTCTCATGGACCAGGCTTTCCAGTACGTGCAGGACAATGGGGGAATTGATTCGGAGGAAGCTTACCCATACACTGCAAAGGTGAGTGTAAACCCTGGGCTTGCACTGCCGGTGACACATGCTTGGTGTGGACAAACTTGTTTGGGTGTCAGGAAACTCATACCTAGAAAGGAAAATGTCTGCCTAAGTAGTCATCACTCTGTCTGCTCTTCCTGTTGCATCTCTTTGCCCCCTGCCAAAAAAAAAAAAAAAAGATTGCTAGCCCCAGGTTCAGTAGGAACTGCCACCAGCCTCTGAGGTGACAATCTTACCAGACCAGTTGGAAAACTAGAGCAAATATTTTTATCCCTTCTCCTTACTGCTGCTGACCTATCAGACCTCAGGTCTTACCTTGATTGACACAGTAAGCCAAAACCCAGAACTTGTCAGAACTCCTGTTTAATTTTAGGGATGCACTTCTGCGTGTAACTTAAAGCTGTTATGGGGTGCAACCCTTACATACCAGCTAATTCCTTTATTTGGCATTACAGTGGCAGGTAGCTGCCTGTGTTTTTGCCTTCGGAATGAAGTGTGTGGAAAGGCTGGAGGTGGTCAAACTTCTGGAATGGTTCCAACCATCTACCAAAGCTTAAATGGGTTTTAGAGGAAGAAAGAGCAAGAATAAATGGTTATAACATGCTCAGGAGCCTAAGACGTAGACATCCACAATGTGAAGTTCTGCGCATTAAAGATATTGAGGTTGGATATCCCAGATAGCCAAGCTGATTGAAGTGTTCAGCTTGCTGATTACAAACAGTGAGCAACAGGAGTGGTGTTTCTTTAATTGGCCCTCAGTATGTGAGGGGAAAGGCAGCTCCACCTCTTGTCATCACACAAGGAAGGCAGGGATATGCAGACTGTCATTTGTTTTGACTTTAAAATATGCTGATTTCCCAACTAAAGCTCCTGCCAAAGGGTTGCTTGTGGCACAAACAGTTCAGTTTTTCTGTGTGTGTGTGTGTGTGTGTGTGTGTGTGTGTGTGTGTGTAAAAAGGTGATATTGCAAAGAAGAATCCTGAAATCAAAAAAAGTATATAAATCCATGTAATAACCAAATGACTAATTTTCAGGCTATTCTGAGCCATTCCCCAAACTCCTTGACAGGCTGTAAAATTGTGGGTTTTAAGTGCTTGCATGTTGTGCTGTTTCTGGACTGGTTTGTAGCTAATGAATGCCTGGCTCTGCTCCACTGCCCATTAATGCATTCTGGGCTTCTTTCCTCTTTGAAAAGAGACTTGTCCTGCCCATCAAAGTGCAGGGTTTCTGAATGTGAAGGCCTTTTGCATCCCAGTAAAGCTTTACTTGGTAAGGGGGAGGGGTGCTGTTGTCTTTGTTTTCCACCCCTCTCTGCTTTTTTTGACTGAGGAAACTGGAGAGCAGCTTCTTGCTTTTGTTCTGATCTTCTCCTTTAAACAGATTACTGGAATGACTAGGTGCCTTTTCAAGGCAGTGAAGTTGCAGGTGTGGATCCTATGCTTACCTATATGTGTTTCTGCATGGATTATGTAGTAATGAGGGATTTATTTTTTCCTTAGGATGATGAAGACTGTCGTTACAAGGCAGAGTACAACGCAGCAAACGACACTGGCTTTGTGGACATTCCTCAGGGACATGAAAGAGCTCTCATGAAAGCAGTAGCCTCTGTGGGGCCAGTGTCTGTCGCTATTGATGCAGGCCACTCTTCATTCCAGTTTTATCAGTCAGGTGGGGATTTGTTAGCAGCTTGCATACAAAGAAGTCTTTGCTACTTGCTTAACAAAGTATTAATTACCCTTGAATTCCTTTAGAGGAAGGTGGGGAGCCATGGCCTTGTGACATAGCACACAAGCATGATTCCTTTTAATTTGGGTCTATGTTCTTCACACCACTAATGTATATGGGTCCTTGTCTCAGTTTGTTCTGTGACCCAGTTCACTTGGAACCTCTCTGTGACTATCTCAGGAAGGTGTGCAAGATCTGGCTTGCAATGCATGTACTCAGATCTGAGGGAGGAGAGGATCTCATCTCGCACAGGAGTTTGTTGACACGTGGGGATTGTTTCTTACCTTTACCAACTTCTCTCCTCAGGTATCTACTATGAACCAGAGTGTAGCAGTGAAGACCTGGACCATGGTGTTCTGGTTGTAGGCTATGGCTTTGAAGGGGAAGATGTAGATGGCAAGAAATACTGGATTGTTAAGAACAGGTAGGATCTTCCTCTGTCAAGTCCCCTCAGGGTGGATGAAGAAAAAGTTGCTTGTTTCTTCCTGTTTTGTGAGCTTTGTGAGGGCAGGAAGGAGAGTAGTTGATAACACACGTGGAAAACTTGGACACTGTTCTCAGTGTGTTTGATGGTACAAGTCACACAACTTGTGCTGCTGGTTGCCTAATAAGTGGGTCCCAGGCAGCAAACTCATTCCTCCGCATTTTGAGCTAATTCAGAGGAACTCAGTACTGGAACAGCCCAAGCAGCTGTTATTGATGGGGGTGAGCAGAGTGAGGCTGTGGAGGGGAGGGAGAATGGACCTGGGGAAAGGAAAATGTTGCTCACTTGTGTGAAGTAATGTTTAAACCTTTAATATGGAGTTAGACTCCTCCTGAGCCAGAGGGAAAGCAGTAAATGAATGCCAAAGGGCACATCACATGAGTGTGTCTTCTGTTCCCAGCATTAATGAGGCACCACTCAAATGCCGCTTGCAGACCAGGTTCTGAAAAGTTGATGGGGATCTTTGGAGACCTGTAATCCTGGGTGGTAGTGTGAAGGCTTCCCTTCCACCTAGTGAGAGGAAGAGCCAGGGAGATGCGAACGTGGGCTCTGGGTGCCTCTCCTGTAGTACCTGGGTTTCTTCAAAACCCTCTTGTGGAATGTTTCTGTCTTGTTTTTCCACCATGAATGCAGCACTTCTCAGTTTAAACACCGTTTGTTTGTTTCTTTGTTTTGTGATAAATGTCTTTGTGGAAATGAAAACAAACCCTTTACTTCTATTTTCAGCTGGGGTGAGAAGTGGGGTGACAAAGGATATATCTACATGGCAAAAGACAGGAAGAATCACTGTGGGATAGCAACAGCTGCTAGCTATCCACTTGTATAACTTGAAGACTGAACATTTCAGTGCAAGAGTGGTTTTAAACTAAACGACCAAACCCATGTTTGCACATGCGGTAGACTTATCCTTTGAAGGTCAACTTGATATACTTTTTTTACTTTTGAGTTTTACCTGTTGGTGACATGCCACTTGTTTTAAATTAATGTAAATGTTGGTATGTAAACAGCTTGTAATATTGCTGGCTTTTGACTGCTTAATCTAATAGATTCTGCTATGTATTTTTTCCTTTTTTTAAATTGCAATGTGCCCAAAGGTTTACTTTTTAAATAAACACTTGAATTTCACTGTGTACAGACAACTTGGCTTTTTGGTCCTTTTTTTCTACAGCAAATAGAGTATAGGAGATATCATATATTGCTTGATTAACTGAACCTTACATAACTTCATTATAAAAATGCAACTGTTAACAGCTAACAGCTGTTAGCCATAATGGAATACAGTCTGACAACAACAAATTATTAAAGTTAATGTGACTGAGAAATAGAACCTTTCTTTTTAATCTTTTTTAATTTTTTTCCTCCCCCTCCTCCTCCCCCAAATACTTACTGAGATGTGTCTGCAAGTGAATAGGGCTTAGTCCTGTGATCCAGCAAAGACACCAGTATTTCTGGTTCTGTGTATCACAAAGACTTCATTATTTTCATGTCCTGTAGTGTAGGGTTTAATAACCAGTTCTTCACTTAACTGTAGTGCTGTGACTTCCAACATTCTCCCCAAACATTTCTTTTTCTCTCATTTGTCCTAAAGTACCAGACCCCTTCATTGAGGGCAATGGATCCTTTTGGGCTTTCCACAGCTCAGCCAATGCACAATTTGTATCTATGAAGAGATTCTGAGCATCAAAACCCCTTGTTTCAAAGTCTACATCCAAAAGAACACTCAGACTAAAACTTCCCTTCATTGTGAGGGGAAAAAAACCTTAAAATCCTAAATTCTTCTAGAAAGGGAGGGGAATATTTGTGATCACTATTGTACTACAGCTTAATTACTGTTCAGCTACTCCCCCATGAACTATAGATGAAACTTTCCAGTCTGAATCTACTTTTATCCCTTGAAAAAGGGGGTTTCATGATGTAAAAGCCTCAGGCCTGAACCTACAGTGAAGAAATACTAGTTAGAATTTATCTATTCAGCTAACTGGTGAAGCCTGTTAGGTAAAGCATCTATACTGACTCCTAGAAACTATGGATGGAAAAAATGACAAAGGTGCTCACCCGGTGGTTCCCTAAAGGATGACTTCCACTAGGAAGTAGCATTTGTCTGTGCTTTCAAAACGGGGAGCAAAACTCTTTGCTAGGGCAGTCCATGGGTAAGCTCCTTAAGTAGTTACTGCATTCCTTTCTGTTTTGCCCAGAAAGGTTTGTGTGTACTGAGTCCAACAAGATTGACAGAATATCCAGTGCGGTGTTAGCCTGATAGAAAGCCTGCGAGGACTTCAACGGGTGGAAAAATACGGGCATAGGGAGAAAAGTGGTTGTGGGGATTATTGATTTTTTTGTTGTTCTTTTTCTAAAGGCAAGGTTAATAAAAGTTGCTGAGAAAATAAATTGTTAATAAAAGAATGGGAAATTAAATAACATTTCAAATAATATGTACACAAATGAGAAAGTAGCTCACAGGAGAGGTATCAATTTATTATTCTTTTTTAGACCAGCTTTTCGTATGCATTAAACTTGCTGACTCTTCAGATTGAGTCTCCTCTCTTCTGAGTGGAACAAACACAAATAGGAGATAGGATAAATCAGGACATGCAGGTAACTAAATATTTGTATTTAATGTTTGTAAGTATTTGGTCGTCTTAAGTAACAACTTGAGTAAAGACTGCAGGTTGTTAAACACACCAGTAAAAGTTTAAATCCTGTTACACTTACAGAATTCCAATACATGTGTGCATTATTTATATAATTCCATTGCAGTTGCCCTGACTTCTGAGGAGCTGTTTACTTACTTTAGAAGTGAAGTATCTGTTAATTTCGCAGTGGTATATGTTCCACTGGGGACAGTGTCCTCTCTTTTGTTGCCTGCTCCTGCCTAAAGATGCTGCAAATTAAAATTTTACAGATATGCACACAGAAAATTACACACTTGTTCCCAAAGGCTGTGAGCAATTAAAGCCCTTGATGTCTGTATTTCTGGATTAAAATACTTGGTTTTTATTACCCGTTGAAAGGTTGTATTTATTATTAGAAATAATTGTTTTTAAGAATTCTAGCACACATGCACTAGCAGTAAAATATCCAGCTTACGACCTGTCTAGATTGCAGTAACTGAGCATAATGAAGTCTTATTTTCAAACCTTTCTAAATACGTGATTTGGCCATTCTGTGACAGGCTTAGTAGGTGACAGTTGTGTACATGCTTAAGCTGTGTGGTCATGGCTTGCTTTCATCTTCATTGTGAAAATGAGCTATTGTAATTAAGTTTGGCAAGAAAAGAGGTTTTGCATGTGGTTTCTGTGCACTGCGTTGCTTTTGTAGATAAAGCTGCTCCTAAAAGTCCCAGGAGAATAGCAGTTTCTCCCATTTGTCTGGTGAAAGACTGTGTTATTTTTAGAAAGTCATAAGATTCAAATGTTCTCAAAGCAAGGAAAACTATGAAAGCAATTATTAGGGTGGAAGTTATGGTAGAAGTTATGCTTTGAACTCCAATATGAAATGAGTCTAAAGCTCGTGTAGGAATCAATTTCCTTTCACTCTTAAAGTGAAACAATTGCTGCTTTTGCATCCTATCTGTGCAAACTAAGTAAAATAGAACTTGTTTCCTTAGAGTGTTGTTTTTCATACTTGTTAATATTAAATTCACTTCTGAATGTTAGCAATTCATTAAATGAGCTTATTACACCACTTCCCAATCCATACGGGAAAGCAGATTTCAAGATACTAACTTTCTGAAGGACTGCTATAACTAAGTATTTGTTGTCTCATTCTGTTGCAAGTTCTCAGGGAAGGCAAACATGTTGAGTTATATCAGAGGAGTCTTACTGCAGGGAATGATTAACTGGCCATTTGTGTTAGGTCACTCAGCAAGTCACACTGAGCTGATGGGAGGCTTAGGAAAATGGGAACCTCTACCCATCCACCCCAAAAAAATAACAAGGAGAAAAAATAAGCTTTTCAATATGGAGTTATGGAGCATCTGCTCTCTAATTATTTACTTAATTAAATAAAATATCCCACCAGGTGTCTCAGGTTTAATATTCATTAATCAGCTTTTACCTGTTATAGATTAATAGGAGCTTCTGGCTATTGGCCAAGCAGTTTGAGCGTACTCTGAAGGCTGCATTAATAAAAGCTGACATGTTGCTTCATGGCTCTCTTTGTGCTTTATTAAGGAGCAGTACAGACCGAGAGCCATTTTTTTTTGCAGTTTGTTCAAGTCTACCTCCCTCCTCTTTATTCGGAAGTCAAAGCAGGAAATGTTAAAACTTACCTAAAATACTGTTTGAAGAAAATACTGTTTAAAGGTGAAATCATTGATGAGGATGTGGATCTCCATCCCTAATCAGTGCTTTTTTGGGTTGTTAGTGAAATTTCAGGTAGGTGCAGGGGTGCTTGGAGTGTTTGGCAGAACAGTCGTCAGGCACAAATCCAGAGATGTTCGGTAAGGTCTTCCAAAATAGAGACAAGTTGCCCTTGGTTTGGGGAGGAGGGGCGCTTGGGGAGTGTGAAGTTTCTTCTGCTCATCCTAAGCCACAAAGAGGTCAGTCATAAGCCTTCATTTTGGTGGCAGTTACCTATTTCCACCATGCTGGTTTCCAACCTTTATGAGTCAAGGACCAAAGAAATGCTGAAGTCAGGCATTTATAAAATTAACATTAGGTTCGTTTTCAAAGTATTACTTCCTTGTTCGGTTCATTTAAAGCTCCCTCTTTCTCCAGGAGTGCCAAAACATACTGCTTAGTAAAGCCTAACAGCCTTTTCCAATGAAGTAATGTTGGGAAACTGATGTGTTGGAAGCACAAAGGTGCATCGTCAGGTGTAGGGTGTTCTTAGCCTTCTGCAGACCCCTTGGTGGGAATAAATGCTGAAAAACAGAGCAGTGTTGGAAAGGGAGCTGTTTCCTTCACCAACCACCTGCAGAAGGTGCTTCCAGGTAAGGTTATGCCAGTGAGGACTTTGCGAGGAACTGTGATTGCACAGACATTTGAGCAGAGAAAGGAAGGTTAATCCTATTAGGGGGTGTCCTCAAGCTTAATGTAGTGTATCTCCTGATGTTTATCTGGAGTTAATTTTGTGTTTGAAGTTTCTGGTTAGCATTAATGTGTCTTCTGCCAGGGTGAGGCTGGCTTAGGGGAGCTCTTCCGGGGTGCCACAGGGGCCCTTCGAAGCCGCTAGGGCCCTGACATTGTGGGTCTGCTAGGGAAAACTAGAGGAACTGTAGTGGAAATGCTCTGTGTGAATTCTGGGTGTAATGATCGTGCTGGTTTCTTTTAATTACTGATAAAACCTTGCACAACCTGTGTGCAAAAACATAAAGATGGTTAAAACAAATCCTGGACTATTAAGACACTCAATCCAGTTCAGTACATTTTGGGAATGGATGCTGAGCACTGCTTGCTGCTGGTCCTCACAGCGTAGCACCTTCCTGGGTTTCACATTTGTTGCTGCTTAAAATGCCTAAATGAAACGCAATAAAAAGTGGCTTCAGAGCTGCTTAGTCATAGATGCTTTCCACACTTAGAAAGCAGATGTATCTCTTCAACGCTGCTTCTTCTTCTTGTAGTATATCAATTTATGCTGTTGATAACAAGTCTCAAAAGAATCTAAATAATGTCACGCACAGGACTCTAACCAACTAACGCTGTCTAATATAGGAGCCCTGTTTTGTTAGCTACCCTTATGGGCAAGCACATACCAAAAAGCTTTTACCATACTACCACAACAGAGCAAGTATTGTGAATACAAATCCTTTCTGAAGCACTGTAAGCATTCCTACTGCTCAACCATGTTTGCTGGCGTTGCAGCTACTCCCCTCGCTCGTGCATGAAGCACAGGGAGTAGGAAGTTCTGTTCTGGGGAATAGGAAGTATATAGTGAAAACCTCAACTATGATTAAGAAACCACATTGTCTTTTGAAGATTTATGATAATACCTAGCACCCTCTTGCAGTTGAAAGAAACTTGCATCTGTTTATAATGAAATTATAATGGAATTGCAATGCCTTTGTGCAAAAGTTAAGCATTGGTAGTGCTGCTGTTTTGCTGTTAGTAACTCAACCGGTGACACAAAGAACTGGAGAGGGCTTGTGTTTTCTGATTCAGCCCTGTTATGAGCGTTAGATCACACTTTTCTCATGCAATAGATCACTACAGAGTCACAGGAACCCCATCAGTAATTATTGTGAAGTCTTATTTCAATTGCAGTATCTGTAGGTAGTTCAGTGAAGTTTGGAGTCTCGTGTTCAGTTAGGTGCTCAGTAAACCAGAAAGCAAGAAAATCTGCCTCTCTGCTAAATTTTTAATCTAAACTGACAGAGAGCTGAAGGGTGGGAGAGGAGAAAAAGCTGAACACAACAAAGCTGCTTGCCAGAGGTCATGCAGCAGATTAGTAGCTGCGCCTGTACCTCTGACAGGACATTACTGTTCCTGCTTGTTTTTGTGTTTTCCCGGAATGTAACCTCAACAGGCCTTCACACAGTGAAAGTTCACACAGTGAAATTTTCTTCTGCTAAGTTTACACTCCAGATCCAGCTTTGTTTAGAGAGCCCATTCTCTTTTCTTCAGCTCCTCCGCACTGTTTTCTCTTGCGCGGGCTCCTCCCTCTCTCTTTCCGCGCCGGCCTAATAAATCATGACAGATTACTAAGAGCAGGAACGGATGATCCATGCGGGATCCAAGCAGGAAGCCGTTGGGGCGCAGCGGCCGGAGGCCGCGCGGGCCCCACAGCAGCGGGCACACGGGCGCCTTGCCGCTGGGTCCTGCCCAGCGGCGCAGCGTGGCGCGGCACGGCCGACGTGCCCCTTGCCGGCCCCGCGCTCGCTGCACTGAAGCCATGGGGCCATGGGGTAGCGGTGCGGGAGCCACGGGGCGCGTGGGGATTCGGCCAGGCCGGCACGCACAGGCCGCGCTGTTGTTATCTCCTCCGCAGGGCGCCCCTCCGAGGGCGATAAAATGGCTCCTGGGGAGCGTGCGCGGCTGCTGACAAGGGGCGTGCGGGCCGAGCACCGCTTATCGCGGCGTGAGCGCCCGGCTGTCCCGGCCAGCACTGCCTCGCTGCCGGTGCGGCCCACGCAGCATCTCTTACAGGCTTGTCTTCAGCCTCACCTGCTTATGTTTTTCCAAAAACAGACCTGTATTTTCAGGAAGGCAAGGACAAAATCAGTTGGGAGTTATTGGAATCTGGTATCTGGTAGCTATTTTTGTGTAGATCTGAAGTCTCTGTGTTAATTTTGTTCCATCCTTTACCTACTTTTGAGCTTTGGTTATTTCTGTGAGAAATATTTTCTTTCTTCTTTTTTATGTTTGCAAGACACTTGCCCTGTTTTCTTAAATATCTCTTTTCTGCTCCATATACAGCAATTACCTTTTTGTCCCACAATTATTCCAACCACTTGAAACAATTTAGTTTCAAGTTATGTTATGTTTTTTACTGTTGTTGCTCCATCTCTAATGAGCATGAAGTGTATTGCTTCCATTTTGTATATGAAGAAAGGTTTGTTTGTTTTTCTGCTTCTTTTCCCAAGGCATATCAGTGCCTGCTTTTGCAAAGACAAGGAGAACCTTCTCCATGCTTGTGGGCTTTGCAGAGAACAGACTGAGGAGCAGCTGTTTGATGTAAATGCTCCAGGACAACGTGATGCAGTATTTCAGACAGCCTCTGTGTTTCACCGCGCTGCATTTTGGAGAGGCGTTTTGGTGACGCCAACCCCCATCTTGCAATTTAAGTCACAGGCAGCTTGAGTCACTCTGGGTGGTTTTGGAAGGGCCCTTGGTGTATCCCCGTTCCCACCGCTCTCTACATACGGACTCCGTGGCTCTTCAGTGGAGCTCGGTGGTGGTCCCGCCGCCGCCGGTGTCACCAGGCTGTGCCCGGCAGTGCCTGGGCATTCCCTGCGGCCGCGTGGCACCGCGGGACCTCTCGGCTTTGCCGGCGTCGGACGGCTCTGAGCAAGCACCACAGGGGAAGGGACGTGTCCACTTCCATCCTCGTGGTGAGGAAGGGCTTCTTCCCCAAAACGGCCACCTGCAGCGACGCCTCTCTGCGGAGCAGCGTCCTCCTGCCTGCTGAGGACACCGCGGAGCAGGATGTGCTTTCTAACAGCTTCTCAGTTTATTTTCTATTGCTTGGTTCCCCTTTTGTGTGTCTGGAACACGTAAAATGAAACCACCTGTTATTTTCTTCTTTCTTTTCCCTTTCTTCTTTTTTTTTTTTTTTTTTTTTTTCCCCAGCTGCAATCTCGGTGTCCCTTTCCCTCCCTGTCAGTGGGGATGATCCTCAGGCAGCCAGCTGAGCCCAGGAGTGAGAGGATGTGGGGCTGCCACTGCACATGCCCCTGCAGCCTGCACCCTTGGCCTTTTCCATCAATCCCCAATACTGCTAATTCCTCCCTCTCCTCAGGATAAACCGGCTGCAGGCTGGCTCTGATACTGTCACAGTAACAGGGACCGTGCATCCTGGAAAAGCAGCCTCGGTGCAGCAGGTTGAGGTGGGGCACTGGTGTGAAGGGAAACCACAACTCACAACAAAGAAAGTCACCACTTTCGGTGCTTGAGGTTTGCATACACCTTTACCAAATGAAGGAAAACCCTGTCTCAGGCAAAATCTTGATCTCTCTTTAGATACCAGTCACCCAGCAGCCCACAAACTATGGGCTTTATCATTTAATCGTCAGCATCTACCAAAACTACAGCTGCTTGCAAGGCTGGTTACCCAGCCCTAGATCCTCCACGAAAAGGTGGTACAAGCACAGTGAAAATTAAAATCAGAGAGCAGCTGGCCGCTGGGAGTATAGGCAAGTCTTGCTATGCAATCACACTCGTATCGAAGCAGCTGTGATGTCCTTAGCTGGTGCTAAGGTGCTGCAGCAGCGCGACTGCAGATGCTGGTTTAGCTGCCAGTGCAGGAGCTCGGGCTGCTCCCGGACCGCTGGAAAGGACACGGGGCCACGTGTGCTCCTGCTCCTCACGTGGCACCGGTGACACCACGTTTCTGCACTGCCCTCCAGTTAGGCTTGGTTTCAAGTTCTCTGGCTTAACTAATGCCATAGAGTTCTCCCATAAGTTGCTAAAATAAACATTTGCATTCTCATATTTTTGCATATGCCTATATATATTTCTTTACACGAAAACTTTTGCTGAAAAAGAAAGCTAGATTGCTGGTTTCCACAGACCACACAATTACACTCTGCAGTGTGAGGCTGCCTTAGCCTTTATCTGAACTCTTCCCATCTTTTCTGGTTCCCCTTTGGTCTCTGGGAGTTAAGTGCTGCCTGTGCTCTGCTGTTGATACCCGAGATTCGGGAAGCACATGACGACGAGCAGAATAAACAAGTACAGGGTGTACTTGCTGATCCAGCCTCTTGTCACTGTTTCTGCCTCAGTGTCAGATAAAGACCTGTGGAGAGCACAGTTTGCTACCAGAAGCAGCGCTGAAATCACATCCTGATTGTGGGATAAGAGTGATTAGGAGTAATCACCTGCTCTGGAGAGTTCTCTGTCTGCCTTTATTCAGCCTGTTTCCTCTTTGTGAATAATACAGTGTGGCTATAAGTTCTAAAACAACTATCCCAGAGTGGTTTTTTTTTTTTCCTAGGGGTGTCTTTAACTCTTATCTGAGCCCTAATCCAGTTCACTATGCATTCTTAATAGAGTCATGCACAAACACAGCCAGAGGCAGGATCAGGGCAGAAACCAAGCAGCGAAGGCAGGAGCTGCTTAATGCAGTCAGGGAAAGAAATGCCCATGTAATGAGGCCTGCAGGAGGAAGGGCTGCAAATGGATCAGCTGTAATTCCAGTTAAAGTGACAGAGTGCTTTATACCTGAAGTCATCTGAATCTCTATTTTCACACTCTTATCATAGCTGCACATTTCTCTTAATAGTTTTTTTCCTCATTGCTTAGTAAAGGCAAGCTTGTTTTAGAGCTGATTCTGCTGCAATGAATGTGCTAGAGTTATCTAGGAAGCTAACTCCACTATGCACAAAAGCAGAGTTTAAATCTGAAATGAATAGCTTTCAAAGCAGAGGAAATCAGAGGCGTAGCAGTTGCTTGTGGCATCTTCAGATTATCTTCCACCCCAGGGGAATATGGATGAAGTGGGATGGGGATATTCCGAATGCCACATTCAGAGCAAGTGTTTATTGCAACTGTGCCATTGACAGTTGCCTGTGTGTGTTTTCCCATTCACATGAGAACCAAAATTGCCCAGCAAGATTGCTGCATTTTCAGCTTTATTAGTTGCTCAGGACAAATATAGTTTGGACTTGAAAACACTGCTTCAGACAGCATAGGACCTCTTATCTTTTTGGCCTTGAGAAGAGTGAAAGCATCTGCAATAAAACCTCTGGCAGCAAATCCAGATAATGGTGCTATGAACACTGGTGTAAAAATTTTCACCCTCAGACAGCTCCAGCAACTGCAGCGTCAGATGTCTGGCTCTAGATCAGCTGGGGGACTGACACAATCCACTCATTTTGTTATTGCCAAAGGAAGCAGCTATTGTCATTGGTGCTACATTCACCTTGCAGAAACCACAGTTAAATAATTTTTGCATTTGTTTACAATGAGAAATTAAGTTTTTTCTTTTTTATTTTTTTCCCAGCCATTCTCACTATTTCTCACGTTCTCATCAAAAGGTATTTTCATGGAGAAAAGGATGTTAAAGCGCTAGCGTCCACCCCCTTGAGCCACACTGTTTCTCCAGTGAAGAGGTGAGCAAGGTCTGGTGTGGAAGGGCCTTTAGCTGCTCTTCTGGTGTTTCTGTACACAGGCAAGGTATTCCTGCACGTCCTCGGGAGAACCGAGAATAAGAGGGACCCTCTGGTGAATAGCCTCGGGTTTCACATCCAGCACAGCCTGGGTGCCTGTGGTGGCCATACCACCTGCCTGCTCCACGATGAAGGCGATGGGGTTGCACTCGTAGAGGAGACGGAGCTGGAAGGAAAGAGGAAAGAGGTGACTGCATTTGGGGAAATAGCACCAAAGAGCCTAACAGAAACTAACCTTACTTTTGCGTTTTTTGGCAAGATTCGAGTCGAACACCTACTTTATTCACCTTCCCCTCCTCCCCCACCTCCTCTCACCCGTCGTTTTATGGGGACAGCAGCACGCTGGCCGCATACACCCGCACCAGCACCCTGGTTTGCAATCTGGCACATTGGTGTGCGGCCTCAGGGCAGCAGCGCCGGGCCAGGAATGTAGGAGTAGCTGCTGGGGCCGCAGTCCCCAGTGATCCAGTGCAGCCAGGAACAGAAGTGATATGGGAAACAAAAGCCAAAGCCTCCTCTCGTTCACAGGCTTTAACTGTTCCCTTCAAGCTTGGGGTAGTTGCATTGCGTTTGGTCAGGATTTTTTGGCGTTTGAAATCCGATGCTCCCCGTCTCAAATTTCAGGTTGGGATTGCAGCTTTTCAGAAATGTGAGTAGGCTCTAGTGGCCTGCACTCATGCAGACAGCAGCTCGGGATTCAGAAGTAACTACCGTATTTACCAAAAGCAAATTTTCACTTTGAGTACAAAGGCACTCAGACCCTGGCATCTGTTCATTTACCAAAACACATGACATAAATTTTGCATATACCAAAAGCTTGTAAGTTTGAACGGGTGCAGAGGAAAACTGGCTGATTTTTAACAGACTTTGTTTTAGTTGAATGTTTTTCTTGCATTTTATGAGGGGTTGATGCAGGATAATACTAATACAAATTATGAAAATTCTTTCTTTATTGGTGCCACAGCCAGAAAGTTTTCTGAGGGAAAAGGAAGAATGGCAGAAAGAGTAACTGTATAGCAGGATAAGCAGATGGGTTGGACAGAGATGGGAGAACTGTTTAAAAATATTACTTGCCATCTGCATTTTGACAAGACCCTGTATAGCTTAGCCAGTTCTGCATTGCATGTGCACAGTAAAGGAAAATAATTGACTATCATTTTATGCTGCCTTTAATTTATGTGAAACAGTCTACAGCCTAGAGATTACATGCAAATGTTTACATTTGCTCTAAAACTTTTGTGTCAAATTTGATATGTTTTGATTTCTCTTGGTTCCTACCTGAGACTATCTAAGCATGTAGACTGTCTTTCAGGGAATGACCCGGAGTCAACTACAAATTATTATCCTTCCAAAAACAAGTATGTGTGGAACTATATCAATACAACACTCCTATATGCTGCAGACAATGCAATATGGGAACTGGGTCCTGATGCTTTGCTTCAGAAAGCCATTAACCACTCCATATGTTTTCCTGTAAATAGTAGAAAGCAGCTGTTCCTGCTTTTGAACCAGCCTCACAACACAGCATGGTCCTCTTTGCTCCTGGCAGGATTCTTGTGAGTTTCTTAAAAAAACAGCGTATCCACTTGAGTCTTTTGAGAGATCAAATACATTTTCTTCATCCCTACCTGGCCTCTGAGAAGGAAAAGGAGATTTTATTTATAATGATGGTGGGTGTTTGTTTCATTTCTCTCCCTTATAAAACTTCAATGCACACCTAATAGCCAATGTAGGTTAATGCATGTAGAAATCTTGATTTCTTGATTATTTATATATAGATATTTGAACTTTAGTTCGCCATTGCTGGTTTTCACTGGTTGTTTTTGACAATGATTTAATGTAGATTTCCAAAGAGAGTTTAACTTGAAGAGAGAAGTTTTCAGGTATGGTATTGACCATATAGAAGAAGGTGTTAGAGTCAATACAGCATGGGCAATTTGTAATAAAGTGAGTCAGTTGCTTCCAAAGTATGATCTTCAGATTCACCAGTGCAACCAGATCTCTTTTCTTTTGAAACATTTTCATTTAGAAGTTTAGCAACATTAAGTGCTAGTACTCTCCTGAAAATATATTTCTCCTGATACTCCAGGAGAAAACCTGAGTTTGACTGTGGTCAGTATGCAGGATAAAAATGCATAAAATCTCCTGTCTTCAAAGTTATTGAAATTGGATTGCTGACCATCATACTCATGAAAACTCATACTCATCATACTCTACAGGGATATAAAATGATCTGTCTATATAAATTTGCTGGGAAAGCAGGGGTATTAGGTCAGCTAAGTTCACTATAGAAGTCAGATAACTTACCTTTCCTTTAGGACTCTTCTGATTTGCTGGGTACAGGAAGATCCCACCGTACATCAATGTACGGTGAACATCAGCCACCATGGAGCCGACGTACCTGGCACCATATGGGGAACTGCCATCCTGAAAAACATAAAGGAAAGCTTTATATCTACCAGACTGGGTGGCTGGTATAACAAAATGTCATTTTGCTATAAACCAGATACCAAAGCTGCTTAAATCAACTGCTGCTTATGGGAAACTGTAAATGCCCAAACCAGCCTAAAACTGAGCACTTTAGTGCACAACAATATGGCACAACAATCCCTAGTCTAGGAATAATCAGGGTCTGAAATCGCTGCATGAAAAAGCTTCTTCCAATGACTGGAGTAAAGTATCCAGCTGACTGCTGCTCCTTTGCTGGCTCCGAGGTCATGGAACGAGGGGAGAAATGTCGTCTTTGCTGCAAGTCCAGACAGTTCCCGTAGAACTGTGGCTGTTTTCCTTCTAGCTTACCTGCCAAGTTGTGAAACTGGTCAGAACATTCAGCTGGGAACCCAGCTTGGGAGATAGGAATCTCTTTGTGAAGGTATTTTTTCTCACTTTCAGCTTAAAAATTAATATTTTTGCAAGAGATGTCATTTCAGGGAGAGCAGTCAGGAAAACATTCATATCAGTCTCAGGGTTACTAAAGATAAAAATGGCAAGGTGGGAAATACAGAAAGTCAGCATGGTGATTTGAACAAATATAAATAGTATGCACCAAGTAAACTCCAACAGGATAAAAACATCACATGAGGGACTTCTATGAAGAGTAAATACATAATAAACCTGTGAAGAAGAAGTGAAGAAAAGCTCTTTAAAAGATAGTTTTCAAAAAGTGTTTTGGGTCTTTTGATATCTTTCAGTCCCTCTTCAGTGACACAAACGAGGAATCTCAACCTTTCCCAAAGGCTGGAGCTTCATGTACAAGTATAATTCACATATTTTTCTAGTGCAATGCTAAAAGTTTTGAAAGGGTTTCTGCATGCTTTTTTTTTTTTGTCCTTATCTGGATCAGTGGTCTAGTAACAAGTCTTGCTGCTCTCTGCAAACCTGGCCTTGTGCTGATACTAGTTTTGAAGAAATACATAGAGAGAACTTGTGCAGCAACGTCATTTCAGAAAATAAGGGCATCACAAATTAAGGCCTCAACAACAAGAATGAGGTTAGTTGGGAAAAATGCAGATTAGAGGGGGAGAAGTAGATAAAGACAGAAGTCCTTCTGTTTTGAAGTCACTTTTTCTAACTACTCTATGCAATGATGCTTTGATATCTTCTCTCTTTTGAAACTGGAACAGATTCTCATGTAACCACACAATATGATGAAATACTCCGCTGTAGGAACTTGAGTCCTGAGAAAACCACTTAATACGAGACTTGTGATATTTGTTACAGCTGCTAGTAAAATTGAAATAGAGAAGTGTTCGGCCTGTGTAATCCTTGTTCAGCAGCCCTTGTGCTATTACCTAAGCTTTTCTTTTTTCTTTTTCTAGTACAGATTAGAACTGTTGAAAAACCAGCAGAAAACAGTAAAAAGCCTTGATGGATAAGACATTACTTGGGGCATTTTTTTTTTGCCTTGTTTAAACCTGGCTGTTGATCATATTTTTTTTCAGACACAGGTGAACATTCAAGTATTTGATTCTCTAAATCTCATGGCTTACCCTCAGATAACCACATATTCAGACATCAAATGATAATTCCTCCATCTCACAGCTATTTGCACCTGTGACCTTGCAACTGTGTAATCTGAGGTTAGAAAAAAACCTTAAAGAGAGATTAGACAGAATTTTGGAGTATTAGAAAAGAAAATTTCCAGGGAAGAATATGATTATTATAGAAAATTACTTCTTTTAAAATACTCTTGAAAGAAGAGCTCTCTTTTATGCTTTCTGAAGAAGGTGATGAAGTAAATCTTCAGAAAAGTTTTTTACACTTGAATATTGATAATCAGTACGCCATGCTATGAGTTTATAAGGATTGCATTTATGACCTTATCAAATTAGGTGTAAAACTACCCGTCTGTGCTCCCCATGTACCAGTTAAATGCATTTGGAATATGCTGGGCTTAATATTTGTGTGCAGGTCATGTATACAGCTTATGTGTACTCAGGTGTCAACTCAGTGAAAGGCTGTAGCAAATTTTAGCTTTGTCTTATCTTAATAGAAATTCACCTGCTCAGCAGAGTGCTGAGCCTGTTCTGAGAAAAATACACAGCAGAAAGTGCTCCGTTCGGGTAATGATCACCTGAAGTCTGACTGAAATCAATTTTTTCACTTGCCTTAGTGTCCAGCTACTTGCATAGAAGGAATAAATAGTCCCTCTACTTTGGCCCCTTTAGAGACTTCTTGCTTCTCCGGTATAGCCACTTGTATGTTTTTCTTACAGATGAGAAAGTTAATAGGTGTTGCATGTTTGCTGGCATCTTCCCCAGGCTTTCTTCTCAAGCAAAATAACAGGCCATGTGAATCCTAGATAAATTCATCTCCAGTTCTCCCTAATGCCAAACTGTGTTTGCCCAGTAAGCACTTAGCACCGATTCAGCTGATGATAATGAAAGAGCTAGAGAGCCTTAATGTTCCCTTGGGCAGTATCCATATTATTTGAATAAAGTTTTCTTCGCTTGACCTAAAGGAATGAAACTGACTCATATTGTAAAGGTCCTGTGATGTTTTTGTTATTATTCCTTTTTTTTTTCCTTTGTGATATGATGAGAGCCTCTTTGTCACCTCTTCTGCTCCTTGGTCACAGCTCTATTCCTCCAGAGAAGAGCAGGACCAGCTGTTTCTTGCATTGTATGATGACTAGGAACATAGGGGAAAAATCCCTTTCTAGAGACTACAACAGCAACTCTCTGCATCTCACCCTCAGCGTGCACAGCTACAGTGACACCAGCAAAGTGCTTTTCTCAGCTTTTGCATGTCACTTGGGCACAGCTGTGTTGGCAGCAGAAGGCTTCCTGCTGTGTGTCCACGTGCTCTTCCCACAGCATTGCTAAAAAAAGGTCCATCATGTCCTTAACCAGGGTGTCTCCCCTGCACAGCACTCAAATAATGTGCTGCCATGAGAACCTGTTTCTCTTGTGGCCATAGAAAATAAAGTCAAAATGATGTGGAACAGCAAAGTATGAAGGTACCCATATTACACCTGTTTTTTCTACCATGAATGAACCAGCTCCAGCTGGATCCCTGAATGTGTTACTGGAATAAAAAGTCACTTTGAGAGGGCTTAGAGGAAATTTTGTGCAGATACAGTTTTTGCATCACCAGGGCCTATTATAGAGACCATGCTGGAGAAGGCAGGTGGCGAGACAGAGAACCCTGCAAACAGCAGCATGTTCTTCAAGCTGGTGAAGCACCAGGTGGTTCTGCGTTGCTTAAAAAAAAAGTAGTTTTACTCTGGACTATCTTTACATAAGAAATGGATGAACCTGGAGAAGCAGTTTCCACTGTGATCCACATGGCAATGGTAATAGGCTTATAGCTCATCTGCAGAAGTGTCCTCTTTCTAGCATTTTTAATTCAAGTTTGAAGTCTTAGGTGGTTCGTGCTCCACAAGAAATTTTGAGGGTGAATGTGGCTTTGTGACCCAAAATATCTGATTTAGGACACTATCAATAGATGGCAAGGGGTGATACAGGAAAAAAGAATATGTTACAGGCATCATCACACTTTCTTTTCTATTTTTACTTTTTGTTTTCCTGTCTCAAAGCTAGGAGAGTCATCTGAACAGCATGCTGACCAAGAACTAGGAGACAGGGGAAATCGTGGTAGGACTAAGGAAGGAAAAAATGCATCAGAAAGTAACAAATAACTGAAATAAGTGCTGGCTTGGCCCTGGCTTGTCAGTGTGCCAGCGTGCTGCTTGCTTTGAAATGCGAAAAACATCTTCTGCTGACTAGAAGAATCCGCATAACAATACTTTTCCCCAAACAAAGCAGAAACTTCAGATTAAGCAGTGTTTACGAATGAGGTTCTTCCTGTATGTCCTGAGCTAACGATTTAGTGGATCACATGACAGAGCTGTCCTTGCAGAGCCTGCTATGACACTTTGCTATCTCTCCAGTCCTTCCCCTAAGTTTTGGAAATCTCTGTTTAACCTTTTCCTGTTTGCCTGGTGTTGTTTGTTTAGTTATTTTTTAAAAAAACCACCATATGTGTGTTTTGCAAAAACACTCCAATCCATACTATGGAATATTTCAGTGCACTATGGACACCAGGAGAAGCCCAAACCTGTTTCCCAGCTGGATTAGTTTTCAGGAAGCAGGAAAGCTGTGCTTGGAAACTGGGAGCTTCCAGGTCAGCTTGGCTGGGGCTCCTCCGGAGTTTCAGGGCAATTCCTTGAAGAGATGTAAAATGCCATGAGGTAACAAGCTCTATAGAAACAGCCCATGCATGAGGGCCTTTACCAAGGTGTCAGTTTTGCTGCTCTCATTAAAATCAGATTTACAGCTCAGAAAGAGCTTTTCCCAGAAATATGGCTTAAATTCTTATTCATTGTCCTATGCAGCACCCTGAAGTTTTCTCTGAGATGCATCAGCTTTTATATGCATCCTATGTAAGAAGACTTAAAAATAGCTTTAAAATAATCTTATGCTTTTTTTTTTTTTTTTTTTTTTTTTTTTCCCCCAAGTAGGATGAAGATTAAAAACATCTTCCTGGCTAAATTCAGTCATGAGGCATTAGATTTCACCATGTTGTCCTATGCCTAACTGGTCACACGCAGTCACACTTTACAGAGAGCTTCCTGAAAGCTTGTGTATGTCCTTGTAGCATTGAACAGGGGCGGTACAGAGCTGCACATCCCCTTGGGGATATTCATCAGACATACAGAATTTTCAGCCTTATCTCAACAAAGGGTCTCAACAAAGGGTCTCAACAACATAAATGGAAAAATTTACCTCCCACCTACTTTTATCAATCTTTGGGGTTTTTTTGTGTTCCCTAGACAGTGCCAGGCCTATACTGATGTGTAAGTGTAGAGGGAGAGGAAGGTTATTTTTCCAAGATCTCTGCAGATACTTTCTGAACAGTAAATGGGATCTAGCCCCAAATGCACAGCTGCACACACCACCACATTGCATATTCAAATATGTGCATTATGCTGGCACAGTTTCAGAGGTTTGTGGAAAAGCTTCGATCTTCGCATACAGAAAATCGTCCTCTGCATGGCAGTGAATTTAGTTATGAATTAGCTATGAGCTATGAATTTATTTACCAAATTCTAAGCTGTAAAACATGTCAGAGCACTGGAAGTTAACACAACAGTTAGGGAGCCAAAATGAAGCAGATGATATCAAAGAGTTACGGGGTCTGAATTCAGCTCCCTTCAGTCGGAACTGTTATGAAATGTGCACGGTGAATTGGGTACAGAGCAACTATTTCCTTACCTCAGGGAATTTCTTCTTGTGTAAATATTCTGTCATTGCAGGATCAAAATACTTGGCATAACCTTCGTTGAGACTGTAGATCTTCCCTTTCTTCTTGATTTTGACATCTTTATCCACCAAAATAAATTCCCCAAGAGCCTACAGGAGAACGGCAGAGACGAGTTATGAGCAAGCACCAGCTCATTTTGTTCATTTTCTATAGCAGCTGCCACTCTAGAGATTGCAGAAACACTAGCATGGTCTTTTCAGCAGTAGTTTTGTATATAACTTCACAGTATTTCAAACAGATCAAAAATCACAGAAAACTTGCCATGCAGGTAGTATAAACAAAAAGTAGCTTAACTATAATTGTTAGCATGTTGAATGAAGAGCAGTTAACCTCAAAAGTTGATGGATCATGAATCCCGTTCTCTTGGTATCCACAAATCACAAGGTTACAAATTAACACATTTTACTGTCTTGTGATTTTTGAACGTTTCTTCCTTTGCTTATTATATCTAAAAGTGACTAAAGCGACTGACTCCCCCACTGAAGTGTCTGTCCAGAGTCTGAAATTTCTTCTCTGAGAGAACAACCTCTTTACTCAGGGTATTGATAAAATGGAAGACGGAGTTTTGAAAACAATCCATCCTTTGTTTAAACAGGATTTCTGTATTATTGCCTAAATCTAATGCTAGTCTCTCATAGGAGCAGTCTCATCATGTTTGGTCAATTTGGGGCTACTGGGCTGGATTCTGAGGGGCAACACATCTCTGTTAGTTTGAATTCTGCTTTTGCAGATGTTATGGTTTCTTAAGTGTTTCCATGTGCAAACCAGCAGTTTGCTTGGAATGATCGGATTGTGAAGTATTCTTGTTCACTGAAAAACAAAAAACAACAACAACAAAAGGAGTATTGCAACTAGCATGCACTGGTATCATTGAGTGCTTTTTAGATGCAGATTATTTGCTACGAGACATGAGTGAGAGAAGAACAGCGCAGACTCTTTCAAATTCAGAGACAAGCAACAGCAAAAATGAGTAGGTCCAGTAGGTAATTTCTCAAGGGGAACAGTAATGTCCTTAACACCAAGATGGTACCCATGTTATTAACACCGAGACTGTACCGGATCGAGCATGAAGCAGTCCACTCCTTGCCCCGTGGAGAGGGCCACCAGGGTAGCACTGCCGTACAGCGCATATCCCGCAGCGACAATATTGCGGCCGGGCTGCAAAGCGTCTTTCTCAGAGGGCTCCTCATTTGATTCCTGAGGAAAAAGTACTTTTCAATAATAGATATTTGAGAAGAATTCTTTATTATATCAGTCTAGGCCTTTGAAATCAACACTGCAGCTGTGGTTCCCACTAGTTCAGGACAAGCTTGGTACAAATGTGTGTGCACGCTGGGACAAGACAGTGGGAGTATATCTTATACAAGTTGTGCGTTCAATATGATACATGCAGCAATGCTGATACCTTAGCATCATCATTTAGCATATTAACTCAAGAGCATCAAAAGAAATCTGAGACAGAAAAGAAGTATCATTTTCTTCTGTAAATTTAAGCATGAGCTGTCTTGCTGGCGTCCTTTATAGAGATAACTGTGAGGGAGAACACAGTAACCAACATTTCATGTCTTTCAGACAGATTGCGTCCAGTAGCAGAGTGAAAGGGTAGATGATGCAACGTGGTGGAATAAAAATTGTGCATTGGTCTTTGCTGGTAACTCAAGTGTAATAAATGTGCACACATATATAGCTTATGCATCTGCCTATATAACGTACATGTGTGTGTAGCTATGCATATTTAAGTTCATATATTAATTTTTGCATATCATTTTACTTAATTTTTTTGATGTGGTATTGATTTCTATCACTCATTTCCATTTGATACTCTGGTTGTCACTGAAGAAGAATAGCTTCTTCAGCACACCTTATATATTAATACATAGCTATTTCCAGCGAGGTCTCAGGTGTGCCTCAGCCACAACAGAAGCTTGCTGTTTAGATGAAGAAGAAGAACCTAGAGTGCTTGGGAATATGAATTGCAGCCTTTACTTCCTGGACAATTCGTTTAAATTTTTTTTTCATTTTATTTCCTTAAACTACAGAATGAGTAGAGAATGCTTGATATTAATGCCTATTTATTAATCTAAAAATTTTGTCAGTTGTGGATTTTCTGCACATTTTCTGATGATGATTTATTAGGAATTAATACGAGAAGCTCATCGGTTCGTGTTCCAATATACCAGGTTTACATTTCATTGTTTCGAGCTCAGATAATTTCCAGGTGATGCATGGGTTTCATTAGATTGAGTTACAGCTGGGTAGAAATCTCAGGTCTATCCCAAAGCATCTAATCTGAAACCAAACCAAAATCATTAGAAGATGTTTTGTGTAGGAAATCAAATATTTGATTAAGATCGGATAAATTATTTTAAAAGTCAAGAACATTTTGCCTGGATTTTTTTCCACAGCAAGATTAAAACACTGAAACAACTTGATAAATACTCTGCAATACCCTGGGGACAAAAAGGTCCCAGGGGGTGCCAGGCAGGCTCTGGCAAGGTGAAAGGCAAGGGGTGTTGGGGGAATCAGGCCTATCATCATATGGTAGCTCCTAGAGGAAAGCAGCTCAACACTGAAAGCAACATTGTCTATAATAGACTCTGAGTTGCAATATTAAATGTAGAATTAAGCACATATTCACAAAACTAATTGCAAGCATATTTCATTTTTATATCACTTCATATATTTTCCTAATTAAAACTAATGCTGTTTTAATTGTGTATGCATACAGTAGAGGATTGTTTTATGGGACATTGTGTTTTTGTACAGTATATGTTATTTCTGCAGGTTACATCTGGTGTTGTTTTAAAGCAAATTCTTCTGAGATTATAAGATTTTCAGTTCTATCACTTAAATGTTTTTTCTCTATATATTTATATGGCTGAGAAACCATAGACTAGTTGACTATTCTGAAAAAACAAATGAACTTCTCCCCTGAAAGATACACATTTGGCCAGAATTCACTTGGTTTTCAGTTCTTAGCTGCATCTGTTTCCCAGCTTCCAAATGGAAGGTAAAAAGTCCAACCTCAAAAAAAATTTTGCAGAGTTTGTTGAAGTGTGAAAAGAGCTAAAGATCAGCTGTTATTTCACTGTTAGCTCTGCAGTAGTTATGTCCTGCCAAATGCTGTGCAATCAAAACAAATCAGAGAATGAGACTGAGCAGCAGAATCAGATAGCTGCTGAATATTTTCACTTCTTTTTGATATACAGATGGAATTTCCTTTCTGTTACATGTTGGCCATGAGATGGAGGTAGTGAAATCTCCTTATGCCAGTCTTTGAAATATATGGACTGTGCGGGTCCTGTGAAGGTCCTGTGAAGGTTCAAGCTTTGACAAAGTTGCTTTAGCACTTTGTGCCTGGAAAGCAGATGAAATAATAAGGTCAATGGAGTTTGGTACTCTCAGGTGATACCTCTGTTGTCTGTTTTTTTTTTTTTTTTTTTTTGCACACATAATTTGCCTACATCACACATGGGACTTAGTAGTGGGAGGAGCTCTAGAAGATCTTGTTTTCCAGGTGTCTGTCCACATCAAGTATTTCACGTTACCCCTCCTCTGAGGGAAAAACATGATATTCTTTATGACAGTGATGGGAGGGAAGAAGAAAACACATCTGGGGATCTCAGTAAAGTTAAAAATAAAGAAATAAAACAAAGCAGCCGTCATAATGTATGGAGTGTGAATGGTGACTTGTAGATTCAGCTCAGCAGGCTGAAGAATGCAGAAGAACCCAGAACAAAAAAAAAAAAAAAAAAAAAAAAAAAAAAANAAAACAAACTAAAAAAAAAAACCAACTAAACAAAAGAACATTATCCCCAGCAGCCTGAGACTCCATCAACTGGGAGCATCCCACCAACCAGTGACTGCTGAGGTGCTGAGGAGCTGCTGTGCACCAGCATCAGCAGATCTCCTTCCTAGCCCTGCTAAACAGAGCCATGGCCTTTGTAATAATCCTTCCCAGCCTTTAGGAGGAAAAAAGCAGGTGGAAGATGAAATAAATCTAGGATGGTATTTATTTCCTGATGGCTCTCCTAAGAAACTGATAAAGGGGTCTTCTGCCAGGCAGTGATGATAGCTGAGGCTGGTGGTGGTCTTGGCTAGAGATCAGGAGCAGCAATAGAGAACCATATTAATGTTTGAAGTCACAGATAGAACCACAGAATCATAAGATCATTATAGTTTGAAAAGACATTAAAGATCATTGAGTCCAACTGTAAGTAAGTCCTTCAACAACATGCCTATTAAGTCATATCTTTGCCTCATCTACACAGACCTTCATAGAAAAGGTTGACTTTCTTCATCCTAAAATGAAGCCAGTATTTCAGTTATGGAACGGGTGCCTTTGAGAATAAAACTGAAGGCACTGACATGGTGAGAAAGTCAGCCAGGTGAACATCCACGTATTTGAAGCTACCAAATATCAGATGGGTGCTTAGAATGATCCTTTGGAATTAGATTTGTACTAGCTTTTCCAAAATGATGGTTTTGCATTTTAAATACCATGAAATAAACTTGTATTTTCTTTCACAAAGAATTTTCATCCACTAGGATGAAATATGTAACTTTCCTTTCTTTCACACTATCCTACAGCAAGAATTATTAAAACTCCTGCTGTTATTTGTTTATTTTAAAGGATTTGAGGTTAGAATTAAATAGTTTTGGTATGAAATATTGTATGTGAAAGAAAGGCATATTAATTAATACTTTGGAGTTATCCAATTCCTCTGTAAAGATAGAAGCAACATTCCATTCACAGACTTTCACTTGGATTATGCTTTTTATTAAAATCTTAAGTTAACCTTATAATTAAAAAAACTTCCTTCACCTTAGTGGCACTGTTTTCATTTGGGTATGAAGAATTTGCACTAAGCAATGTCAATATTTCTTTAAGAATTGAAGCGTGTTCACCCTTGTGAAAAACAGCACCTTAAGAAGCAATGTTTACAATAATGTATTTTAATATATTAATGTATATTAGAACAGCAGAGCTATAGCAGACCGTGTCTTGCAGAGAACTGACCTGCCTGAGTGACCCCCTAACAGGGACTTATGCTAAAAATTAATACTGTGGGCAGCTGCTGGGTTTATGCTGTCATCCTGCTTCAGCTTGAGCCTTTGCTATGCCTGGTTTCTAGCAGACCTGTTCTCGTCTTTGATAACTGGAAAATCACTTACTTCAAATGCTTGGCTTGGAAGTGATGGGTTAAAAGATGAGAGAGGGCCTTGAAAGTATATCCTCTGCCTTTGAGATGCAGCCATAAAGGCCTTTATTTGCAGTCACAAGGGCTATAAAAGTTACTTAAAAAAAGAGGGTCTCCCACAGTCATATGACTGCGAACACCAGCTTGAGGGAAAACACTAACTGCCGGGAGATTAGCAGTCAAATCACAAGACTTGGCGCCACTCTTAACTATTAACAATTGTTAATTGGCTGCAAAGCAGCGGGGCCTGCTGGCTTGGGTAGCTCTAGTGACAACTTCTCCCATCCTGAGGTGGCCGCCTTCCTCACCTTGCGTGCAAGTGTGCGTGGGGAGGCCGCAGCAGTAACGTGCCCTGGGCAGTGAGCTTCAGCCTCAGTCCTGCGTGGGGCAGGCCCACAATGTACTGAGTAGCCCTGGTGGAAACCGGAGCTCCAGGTCTCACTGGCAGGTTTGGCTCTGTGCCACAACATCCCTCTGCTCTCCAGTACCACATAAAATGGGACCCAGGTAGCTGACTGGCTGTCCAAAGGCAAGAAGGGCTACTGAGGTGCCCATGTACTTCAAGCAAGGAAGTGTCAGCAATTTCACAGCACTGCGTGTCCACTTTCAAGGAATCCAGGAACCTCTGGAGCACAAAGGCTGTCTCCTGTGCTCCCTCACAAGCCCTGCTGAGCCCCAAGGTTAAGAGCCTAGTAATGAAACCAGGCGAGCTAACAGACCTGGGATATTTTGTTTCCACCACAGGAATTGTGGTGCATGTTCATCCTCTTACCTTTTTGTAGATAGCAAATATGGTTCCTATCGGTGCCAAACAGTCTATATTGGACGAGCCATCCAGGGGATCAAAGCAAACCACGTATTTGCCCTGAAACATAAGCAGTGAGGGAAGCATTCAGTGATACGTTGACCTGAAGTGTTATTTCCCTTCACTGAGTGGACTCCATTGGGTAAATACCTGCCCTCAGCTTCCCAAGTGAGCTTAATGGAGCTCCTCTGGGAAGGCTGCACTTCCAGCCCAACTGGGATGGCCACCGGAGTAGGAGAGGGCTCGGACACTGCATGAATCTCTGCAATGGAGAGGAGCAGCCTGTCCAATGGCTCCAAGCAAGCCAAGAAACAGCTTAAAAACAAGAGGACCCATTCTGGCTTGCTTTAGTAGATGGGTTTTCTTACATTTTATCCTGAACCAAAGGATGTGACTATAACATGAGGTATTAGGGTAAGGAGGATGTCTTGCGGCAAGGCCGGGTGGATGGTGCAAGCAGCGCCTCCAGGCAGCAGGATCCCCTCTGGGCAGCTCCGCCGTGTCCGGCACGTGTTTCCTCTGGGCAGACAACTTACATCCGTATTCCGTCTGACCATTATCCTGCTTCATCCTGCCTGAATAATGACGTAACCCCAGACAGCTACAGTAATGGCCGGGGAATGTAATAGTACTCTTAAGCCTGGGATCTGGGTCTGATTACAAGTTCCACAACTATTATTCCTCCGCCCCTCCACAGAAGTTTAACAGTAATCTCTGCCTCCCCACCAGCAGCTCCTTTAGTGCCTGAGCTCGAGCGGTCACCGCAGTTAATCATGAAAGCCATGAAATAATCACGCAAATCTGCTGCGTGGGCCAGGCCCAGGTGACATCCCTGAGGCGACAGTGCCACCTGCTGCCCCCTGAGCAGAACCCCCGGGGCAGAGGCCCCACACACCCGCTTGTCCTTGGGGGTGATGATGGCCTCCTCGTTCTCCTCCGTGACCAGGACGCAGGTGCTGTAGGAAGACTGCAGCATGTTGATCACCAGCGAGTTGGATAACACGTCCAGCTTCTTCACCTCGTCACCGGTCACGTTCACAGTGCCGGCAATGCCAAACCTGGAGAGAAGCAGCAAAAACATTAAGAAGAAACCCGAAGCAATGAGGAGATCTATTAAAGATTTTATGAAGGAAAAAAAAAGTAAAAATTAAAATTAAAATTAAAATTAAAATTAAAAAAAAATAAAAATAATAAAAAAGGAAGTGAGGATGGGTCCTTCTTGCTTATCCTTCCACAGCTCTAACCTTCATTAGAAGTTCATTAGAAGATGACAGTCACTCTTAGAAAATAAAACTGGGCATACAAAAAAGCAAAACAGTGGCATCATTTCTGGACTCTACCATAGTCCTTCTGGTCCAGCTGGAACCTCCTTCCCAACCTCTTCCCAGGATCAGGGGTCCAGCATTCCCTGGTAGCCCCACATGTTACTGCTGTCAGCTGTGGGGAGGGAGGTCCCACCAGCAGCACCTCTGAGAAAGGAGAAAGGGTCATAGCAGAGGTTGGTCATTTCCTGCCATGGAGCTGGGTCTGTTCAATACTTCATGATAGTCCTTTGATCCATGCCCTGTAAGTCCTCAACTGCCTGAAAATCAGGATCTCAAGACACCTCTGAATAATTCTTGATTCTGAAATGTACCTCAAGATCAAGATCTGCTGGTTCTGTGATGTGGCACTACACTGTGTTGGGCTGATTCTTCCATTTAATAATACAGTTTTATATATTTACACAGTAATACATATATTGCTGATATTTTGCAGTTCAGAAACTTCAGTTTTGAGGTGTGTGTTTCAGTCCTCTTGGAAGTTTAAAGAAGAAAATAGGGAATATATACTTATGATAATTCATTACTGGAAAAAAATGGAGAGAACAACTACTTCATTTCTATAATGCTCTTTGAGAAGGAAGGGGTAAGATCTTTTTTCTCACTCAAAATTGCTGAACTTTCCAGGAGTACCTATTGTTTTGAGTAGTTCCATTTTGGCACATCAAGCCTGAGACCTATGAAAGGAACTGGATTTTCAGGGAGCACTAAGCATCCATTCACCAGGCAATGCATTCCCAGATAGATTTCCAAGCCAAACTTTTAGTTTTGAAAAAGCTCTCCTTTACTTTTTAATGGCAAATTTATTAAAAATGCATGTTGATATCATAAATAGTTAAAAATCACCTCACATTCTTGCATTTGGAGGAACTGGCAAGTTTAGAGCTCTAGCTTTTTTTTTTTTTTTTTTTTTTTTTTTTTTTTTTTTTTTTTTTTTTTTTTTTTTTTTTTTTTTTTTTTCCTTTTTATTTTTTTTTTTTTTTTTTTTTCTAATCTGTTGAGTGTGCAAATTCAAGCTGTACGAATTTACAGAGGATGAAGTGGACACTGATTCTGTTCATTCCTAAATGCTTGTCCCTCCTTCCTATGGTAGGTATAGATGGTGTGCTTTTTTTTTTTCTTCTTCTTCTTTTTTCCCAAAAGATAAGATTGGAGCTCCTGTTTGCAGGAATATAAAGACACACATGCTGGCAGATGGAAGCCACTCACCAGCACTGAAAGTCTTGCCACAGGGTTTTCTAAAAGATCCTGGTTAGCTACAGTAATTTGAATGGTGCAAAGGCCTTATTTGTGTATTAATGCAGTTTGGATATTTCTTGGTCATCACTCAAAACTTTTATTTATAAAGCAGAGACCTTTCTTTCACTGAACTTGTAGCCAAGGGTCATGTTGTCCAGATGGCCATTCCACTTTTAGCAAATGCAGTAGTACGTCATTTATTACATAATTCAGATATTGTATACTGGAAGATTGAAATGGGAAGGAAGTACCTTTTCCTCTGGAAGACAGACCTGTGCAGCTTCAGCTTATAGTGCTATGAAGAGGAAATATAATTTAATAGTTAAGATATATGAGCTTCAGGACGCAATCTCTGGCTATACCGCTGTTTTTGATGTTTTTAATTTGTTTTGTTTCATTTTTTTAACATGATCAAATCTCACATTCTCACTACACATTTTGCTCCACAACTGAGTAATACAAGTGATAGTGCTGATTTAACTTGATCATTGAGACCATTGACCAAGGACAGGTGCCATACATTTTGGTGTTTCCATAGCTAAAAGAAGAATGAATTGTCTTCAGTACATAGATATAGTCACTATATCCTTATATGTGTGCATGTGTTTGTAAAAAAGTGTATTTTTATATATATTCATATACATATACAAATGCATATACACAAGCATATTATTTCAATACATATACAAAAAAAAGACATATCTTAAATAAAGAGTTTTATTAGTGATTCCTAGTTCTCTAAGCTGCTCCCAGTAGACTACTATTAAAACATTTGCATTGACGTCTTATACAGCTGGTTGCGTGAAGTTGAGCCTACTAGTTCAACTCATTCCAGGTTTTGCTGGGCCAATTCTTTGACTGCCTTATCCAAAATGCTAGATGTCAAATTGCTGTGTTTGCTTTTCATATAAGGCCTTTTTAGTCTTCCCACCTGTAGCCCCGACAGTACTTGGGGGAGGAGGGGAGAATATACTCGGGAATGCATATGGCATTTCTTGCAGGGCTGCTGCTTTATACTATGACTCATATACTACCATCAGGGATCTGGACTTCCCGAGACAAGGCAGGCCCTGGTCTGCACAGTTCAGGCACTACACTTTCATGGTAGGAGAAAATATGACAATGGGATACTTCACAAATTCACAAAAGATTTATAAATATACCAATATCAACATTTACAAGGGATAACGAGATAAATAGTAGTGCATTGAAGTTCTGACTCCAGCCTGATGACTAAAATACTATACACAGCAATTAGTATAAATTGCTTGAGCCCCATACCAAAACTTCCTCCAGAAGAGGAGATCTCCCATTTCCCATTCTTGATATTCCATGCTCTGCCTTCATGCCTACAGTCACTTGGCTTAAAGAAGACCCTTGCAATGTACTAATGAATCCCTGTGCAATTCTCCTCTCCCTGCGCCTCCTCGTCTTCCTCCCCGTATTTCTAAGAGGGACTCACATGTGGGCAAGGCCTGCCTTCCTGACTGCGGAGGAAATGGCCTTTATGGCCGTCAGCATGGAGTTGAGCAGCTGCGTCAGCTCCCCCGTAGCTCCTTTCACTCGGCGCCCCTTTTCCATAACAAATCGCGTGAGGGTCAGCATATCCGTTTCGAAGGGGGTTTTGTCGGACATTTTCACTGTGTACACAGGGTCTCCTCTCCTCGCCTGCACAGGTTGCTTCCTTGCCGTGTTGCACTCCCAAATAGCTCTCTCTATTTTAAGGAGAAGCTGTTGGCTCTGTTGCTGGTCTGTGTTTATTAAAATGCTCCCCAGACCACGTGATTGATGCCCAGAATAGCTGCGCCCAGCCCTGCTCCTCTGGGAGCCACAAAGCCACCCGAGATGGGAACACTACCTCTCTGCCACCCAGCCCTCTGGCAAAGTTAGAGATGAGCACACCTAATCACACGCTGGGACTCTGCTTTGACACATGAAGTTCTGCTGGTGGAGCTCCTGCCCTTGTTCCCCTCCCTCCCATGTGGACCCTTCCGCTTCTGGCCTCCTCCAAGGATGCTGAGCATGAGGATCACCAAAAAGCCTGGCATCTCTGAGGGGAATCGATAAAAGGAGTGGGATGTCTGGTTGGGCAGGTTATGGGTGCTTTTAGCTGAGCATCAGGCTTAAATTGCTGCCTGTCTCTGGACTGGGAGCATTAAACCACCCATCAGCTGTGTGGGAGTATGGAAAATGTGTTAGCTAGGAGTAGGTTTGCCTATGCTTGAGATTTTTTGCATGATAAGTTTACAAAAGGAGTGCACTGAGCATCCAGACATGAGTTTATTAAAGATCTTTTATGCTGCCAGTTAGCCTGCTACGGTTGCATTTTAGTGATTTTCATTCCTAGTCTGAGCTACTTGTAATATTATAGTGCTGACATAGATGAGAAGCACTAGTGAGCTATGGCTTGATTGATTACTAAGTAATTATCTCTTCAATAACTTACAGATGAAGCTTATCTGATTGACGTATGTCTGTGTCGTAACTCTCAAAGTGAAATTTTAAGGCTGCTTTGTTGCAGTGGTGCAACATTTAAGTATAGGTATGCCTTATTTTGCAGTTCTGCTACATACAAGTTTCCCATCATTTCCCTTACGAGCAACACAGTTGGATCCCATGAGATTAATATGAAAGCAGATATGACTATAAGAGAACTAGGTACGTGTGATCTGTAACACCAAAATAACAGATTTTAATTAGAGCATTATCTTCCCACTCAGATGAAGTAAAAAGAACAACAGCACATTGCAGTATTCATTTTACTTGTTAGCAGCACTGTCATCTTTTTAAGCTAAAGATCTGGAAAGTTCACAAATAAAACAAGAAAATCTGAAGTCAAAGCAGGAAAGGTTTATTGTCATTATTTATTTAAGTCATGACACCAAGCTAAAGTCATGCCAGGAAGAAAACAAGATAAATTTAATTAAGAAATTGTTATCTACCTTTGCTTTTGCAACATAGGCAAAGATTTCTGATTTTCTTGTACATTCCCTTTCCAATCTTTAGCATGTATTCGGATATTTTTAAAAGCCTATTTTTACCCATGAATTGTACTTAGAGAGATTTATAAGCGTCTTTGAGCATGGAGTTTTTGTATTTTGAAATCTGCCTTAAGACAAGGTCTCAAAGGCTAACATCACTGAACACTACCAAGAAGTAGAAAGACATGGTTCTGTGCTGCATTGTATGCACTTATCTTTGGGATGCTTTCCATGATGCGCTTCCTAAGCAGGAGGACATGCTGGCAAACAGTTTGTCAGGAGGTACAGCAGGCAGATTTTGCAATCTGTCCTCTAAGGCAGTGTAGGAAGACGAAAATAGTCTTGAATATTCCTTTTTTGTTGTTTTGTTTTGTTTGTTTCTTAACACTGTGATGACCTAGTTAAAAGTACTTTATACAATTGAGATCATGGGAAAAACAGTCTGGAGTGCATCTTGCCAGGTTAGAACACTTCCTTCCTTCCTTCCTTCCTTCCTTCCTTCCTTCCTTCCTTCCTTCCTTCCTTCCT
>NW_020455261.1:578932-608203 GCF_003342845.1 Nothoprocta perdicaria | reverse complement strand
TTCTTTCTTTCTTTCTTTCTTTCTTTCTTTCTTTCTTTCTTTCTTTCTTTCTTTCTTTCTTTCTTTCTTTCTTTCTTTCTTTCTTTCTTTCTTTCCGAAGGCATGCTATGAAAACATTTGGTAGCACATTGTGAAGCAATTAATACAAGAATGTCACAAAGTTTGCATTACATGTACAAACTGAGCTCTCCTGGCTTCACATACAGTACATTACATTCTGTACATTATTTCGTTGCTGCAGCAATTCTCAGCCTAACCACTGCTAAAATGCTTTTAATGTGCAATCTGTGTTTTTTGTGATTGGGATATCCAATCAATTTAGCAAATAAGAGATGAAGCAGGAAAGGCTGTGACTTCTAGCATATGTTTAAAAATATCACGTGGAGAACTTATTTACTATTTAATCCAAATGATCTTTACACTGGTCGAAAAGACAAAGTCCAGATCTACTTATAATACAAAATTTGTTTTGCAGGCCCCTACTGTTAAAACTATATAGGAATTAGTATTGAAATAGGTACAGAGAGAGAAATGATTGTTTCAAAATATATGAAGATTCTTTATCAGTCTTGAGTACCAATGAGCAAAAAAAGAAAATAAATTTGACAGATCAGATCTGTAAGAGATTTGTCCTCTAATGTACACCATAATGACTACACAGGATTCTCAGAGGTGATTCGTATTTCCATTGGCATATAGGCTAGCCCTGGGCCTTAAAGGTGACATGTCTTCTAAATGCATCTAAATGCTGGTTGTTTGAATGGCGCTGTCTGAAATTAGAGCTGCTGACCTTTAACCAAATGCCATAGTTCAGCATCTGAGCAGAATGGTGGGTAATACTGCAACTGGAGCTGAAGATGTGACCACTTTAATAGATATAGCTGGTCCTGAAAATGGAGTTAGTGAAATACCTCCTGGACAATTTTCCCTGCAAGTAGTTACTTGGATTACAAGGATTGCTTTCAAATGTGATGTACATCTGACAGATAAAAACCCTGCTCGTAATATAAGTGTGCTAACTATAAAATGTCAATCTACAGGTGAAATCAAAACACGAAAAACTGAACTGGTAAACACAGGCAGTGTTGCCTTCCTTTTTATAACCTTTATCTGCTGCCAGTGCGTGGTCTTAAAAATAAATATACATGGCCCAAGGATTCCCAAGTCTGCTGAGGGCAGAATACAGCCAAGGAAGTACTTTGAGTAGATGAAGTGTCTGCTATAGATACTTTTAGACCACTGTTACGTTGTGCTATCAGATTGGTGAGGCTCTGTAGGCAAAATTGAAAGACAAAAGCCACAGAAAAGCAGGGACAACCTCTGACCATGCTCTGCTTTGTGTAACAAATTAAAAAGTGCATGCAGGCATGGCTCTGGAGACTGATTGAATTAAAATTTAAAATCCAATAAATTAGACATGGATAAACTAACTTTCAACTGTGTACTTTGCTCTTGGAGTAGCATCCAGGACCTTGGAGAGATTTAGAGCCCTTCTTAACATGAGGTCTGCTACAGTTGCATTGGTGAGCATGGACCCTGTGCTGGATTAGCAAAGAGGGAAAGGCCTATGATAATTTTCGGAAACCTTCCAGTGCGCGAAGCCAAACACTCCTTACAGCTTTAGTCTTCGTCAGAAACAGAGAAGGACTTGCTCTTCATTTCAAAATCACAATGAAAAGAGAAAGAAGATGTGAGGATTACATTCTTTCCATTATGAATGCTTGGGCTTGGCTGAGCGCAGTGGTCAGGTGCTCGCCAGGACAGAGAAAGCAACTCCAGACCTGACACAGATGGTGAGGAAGACCCCAGGCCACAGAGATCCCCACGGCGGCAGATTCATCTGTCCATGATGCCCCAAGGCCTCTCCCACCTAAAGACACCCTGATGAGCCAGTCTCAGTGAGGACGCTTCTTCCACACCTTCCACTTCCAAGTAGAGTGAAGCTAAGAGGACATTTTCAGGATTGTCCATATCCTGTAACGAGGTCAAACTCCTGAGACTCCTGTCTTCATTAACATGGTCTCATTCTGCTTATTCAGCAGAAAGTATGCCCTCTGATCCCTCTCAGAAGCCTCCTCCCTTATCATTCTGGAGATCACACCTATTTACACTTATTTAAGGTTTGACTGAAAAACACCCCAAATTTGCTTGATTTCAGAACAGGGCCTTCAAGGTATTTTGAGTGTGAGCCTTCACAAAGTATTCCTTCATGCCAGTGCCTCTACGTCCCTCCCATCCACACCCTCATTTCTTGTTTTACGTGAAGAATCAAGCTCAGACAAGCTATCTGCACTAGAACACACAGAAGAGTAAATCCTCAGATAGGCAGGCTTATGGCTCATTGCACCTGAAGTCAGCAGCACCTGGGTTGGTGAGCAGCCGAATTCACCTCAGCAGTTAAAGCCACATGTGCCTTTCTTCAAGTTTGGCAAAGGTGAGGGGAACTCCTGGCAAATTTGGACCAATGCCATAAAATCTGTGAACTACAGCCATAAACTGTACTCAGACAGGCAGAAAGCCCTTGTAGCTCTCAGGCACTAATGTCATGTTCCCAGCAGCATGCTCTGAATCAGCATATTAAATGTCAGCGTGCTCTGTGTGATTCTTCACCATTTCTTTCTGCTTGTGTAGCACAATCTTTCCTTTCTGTGGTAATTCATACTTCCAAGATGATACAAAGAACATCTGGTAGGGATGGCCTTGCTAAGAAAACAGAAAATCACGTTTTTCACTAGACACGCAAACTAATTTCTGGCAAAGAAGGCCAACCTCATCATAGAAAAATGTCTACATGTTCTCCCTGTCCAATTCAAAATTTCAGAAATATTCATTCTTAGCAAGACCTACACTGAAAGGCAGCGAGAAGATTCCAGGGTGCAGAAATGATGTATCTACATTGGTATCTACATTGAGACTCACGTTTATTGCACATGAACAAGAGACTGGTCTAGCAAAGGTCACTGAGTGTAAAAGCCTGCTAAATCTTCTGATCATTTTTTTTTAGAAAAGATAGAATCAGGTATTCTGGTCTAAATCTGCAACTAATTCCTGATTGCAGCACACTGTTTGTTTGTAGCACCGTAGCTTTTGTGTAATTGCAAATTGTAAATGAAAAAGCAAACATATTTTTCTTTGCTTTCACTTTTAATGCCTCTTTTAATGACATTCATTGCACAGTGAAATTACACAAAATTTCCCTTTAAAAATATTATGAAAATATGGCTCATTTTCTCTCCTTTTACGGAGCTCTGACAGTTCAGTATTGCAGTATGGCACAGTGTATTCTTTGGTTCAGGAGTAAGGCATTTCTTCCTATCTGTATAATCCCCACAGCTTTACTTAGCTGAATGCTTTTTAACAATCTCGAGGTACTCCTTCACATCATCAGGAGACCCCAAAACAACAGGCACTCTTTGGTGGATATCTTCAGGCACAATATCCAGTACCGCTTGTTGCCCTGTTGTTGCTAATCCCCCAGCCTTCTCAATAACAAAAGCCATAGGATTGCATTCGTAGAGCAGTCTCAGCTGAAAGATAAAAATCAAAGTGACCATGGTCAGTTTAGGTAATTCTCTGAATCACAAAATATAAATATATTTGGCACCTGATTAGAGTATTAAAATTATACTGACTAAATTCAGGCATTACACTGAAATACTTCATGTTTAATGTAAATTTTGATTTAAGGATAAAATTACATGTATCTTTCTTTAAAAAAGGAAAAAAAAAAAAAAAGTGAATGCTGAAGTTGCCCAATCTAGGTACTTTCTCCATTGTTTGTGTTTGCACTGTGCTTCTCTTAGAAGGACAAAGCTCATACTGAAGACACTAACAAAGCAGCAGACCATGCAGGCCATGCAGGAAGAAAAGAAAAACATTGGCCTTGAGTGTGCCATTGCTTTTCTCTAATGAATAACTGCATCTTATCTACAACCTGAAGCAATAATTTATGGACAGTTGCAAAACAGATGAAAGGTCTTTGCTGAACAAACAGTCCCCTCGTCAGACTGTATGGCTGTGATTTTCTCTACATGACTGTGGTCCTGCCAGGCGTAGTCCCCTAGATGAGGTAGCGTTACCAAGTAGAAGATGCAGATGTGTTTCTGTTTGGCAGAGCTTTTTATAGAGGACCCTACCTCTAGGTTTCTGCTCTACTGACAATTCCGGCCTAATATAGTTGTTTACAATGCTGTGTAATTTATCATATGATTGGGAACTGTATGGCTTGGGCTGAGATCGTACAGGGAAGCCACTTTAAAGAGGACAACTCTTCCAGTGTTTCTGCTCATGTTTCATTATCTGGAAAAGGTCTGGAGATAAAGTGACGGCAGCGCACCTGGAACAGGTCATCAGCAGCCATTAAACAGTCAACTGACAACAGGTTGTTGTCATTTGTGGCACTATGCATGGGTGGCCATTCTGGTCACTGGAGACAAATCACCGAGTAGTAAAAATTCATCAAGTAGTAAAAATATGTTCTAGAATCAACATTATGTGTAATATTGCTGTGCTACAGTGAAATACCTATGTAACAACATTTTATAACAGGTTTACCTTTCCTTTAGGACTTTTGGTGTTAGCAGGGTATAGAAAGATTCCTCCATACACCAGCGTGCGATGCACATCAGCCACCATTGACCCTATGTACCTCCCACCATAGGGTGAACTGCCATCCTATAGAAAGACATATAAATGAGTAGAACCTTCGCACAAGTCAGGTTAAATCTTGTGGGTTTTTTTTTCTGCTAATGGTCTGAACTCCACCACATTGTGATTCACTCATACTTAAAATACTTCCATTTCATCCTTATTTACTGATTGGGAAATCTAACAAAAAGGACTGACAGAAGATTACACAATAGATTAGTGACAGAGTCAACAACAATAAATGTTTCCCAGGCCCTAGTCAGGGCTCTAACCCATGGAAAATCCAGCATTCCTAGCAGAAAGAAGATCAAGTGCTAGAAATAAATGTTATGTTTTTTACCAGTGTAGCAGAAAAAAAATAGAAATAAACAGAAACAGTCTTTCTTAGTTTTTCTACCTATTTTTGTTAACTTTTTTCTACCTATTTTTGTTAACTTTTGTCAGTTTCTGTAACATTTTGGTAAGAAAAAGTTATGAATAGATTACTGTAATGAGTTCTCCATTATACTCCAGACAGTTGTGTATTTTCATATATTTTAAAAATTTAAATAGTATAGTGGAATAGGAATATCTCAAATATATTTTAATATCCAAATAAACAACACTTTGAGCATGACCAGCTGCTTCACTTCAAACTGCTGTAATGAAAGTAAGTGTCAGGCTGTCCTCAAATTAAGACTGAGAGTCAAGACTGGACACCAACAGCAAACAACAGTAAATTGTACATTGAATTTCCACATTGAATGTGTGAATTCAATTCCTCCAGTAATTATATAAATAAAGCATTAGAACAGAAATGATTTTATGGACATCTCTCCAAGTTTCAGGCCTCCTAATATCAGGCAAAAACATGACCATGAATCAGACCTTGAAATTACTAGAGCTTTTCAAAAGGTGTCTCAGCACCCATGTTGTGTTATCAGTGCGGATCTGATCCATTGCCACCCCTGCACTGCTCTCCGTCTGTGGAAATGAACTCTAGCCACAGTGAGGAGGTAGTCATCTATCTCACATGGAGATCCAGTTTTGCTTTCATCAGGTCAGAGCTCTTCTCTCAACTTGAGCACACAAACTGCCTTGTTAGGCCTTCAGGCCCATTACTTAAGCCCACTCAGGAAGGAATGAAAAAAAAAAAAAGATGTAGTGCAATACTTAAGGATGGTGAAATATCTTGTCACATCAACTTCTATTCTATCAGCATAATCCAAACCTCCTTCTGGCTTAAACTTGGTAGCTGGAATTAAAGTGTTACATAGAAATACATTGTAATAGTTAAGAGAAAGGAAAACAAACTCTGAAACCGTAGAACAGCACCCCATACATGAGACAGTGTCTGATTGTAAAGGTAGAAGTTACGAGTGTTACTTGCCATCAAAAAGTTTATCTGAAATAGTATCTTTTACCTCAGGGAATTTCTTCTTCTTGAGGTAGTCTGTGACTGCAGGATCAAAGTATTTAGCATAGCCTTCATTGAGACTGTAGATACTTCCCTTCTTTTTGATTTTCACATCTCTGTCAACCAAAATAAATTCCCCAATTGCCTAGTAAGAAAACAAATCAGTTAATTTTAATTGTTCATTTATTTACAGGAAAAGGGGAAAACAATCTTACGTACAATTTAGTACAAATTTAGTACAATAGTCACTTTCTTCTAATAACTTCAACCTTTGCATAAGGCATCTATCGAAAGTGGACATATTCAGTCTAGATGAGAAGTGATGAGCATGCAGAAATGCAGAGCACGGATTCAGGCATCATGGAAGCTTCCTCATACTACCATTACCATTTTCATACTACTATTCTAGGACAAAAAAAATGATTGGCTAAATTAATTTAGCTGTCTTCTCCTTTGCTAAACTGATAATAAAAGTACTGCTTCAAGTAGTTCAGGAATTAAGACTGACAGTGGAAGCATCAGTTTGAACATATTGAAATAGCTCTAGATACGAAAAATTCCAGTTCCTCTTAACTTAATCTAACTGAAAGCCAGAAACACGGAATCAATAGGACTATTCTCTGTAATCTGATCTATATACTACTCCCTAAAGTCAATTTCCATGTTAGTGTTAAAAGCAAACAAACAAGCATGCACATACTCTCAAATCTTTGTTCTGAATTTAGATAAAATACATGTAGCTACTTAAGCTATTACTTAAGGCTCTATTTCCTGCCATGTGATCATGACATGTTCCAAAAATTCAATGCAGGCAGGAGGCACACCCTGAATCATGGACTATGTTAAAGCATGTCACTACAGCAGATCACCTCATGATATGGAAAATATATTGTTTACTTTAAAACTCCTACAGCAAATGCAGTCTAGAACACCAAACACATCCACATGCTTTACTTACTCTTTTACACATCATGGGGATATCTGAAGACATAAAAGATGGTTAAGTATTTCTGTTTTTCTACTTCACGTCAATATTAAGGTCCTAGCATTAAGGAAATGACACATACAATTCTTAAGGGGCATTCTGCATTCCAGAAAACAGCGTATTTTAAATATGACATTAACAGAGACACAGTATAGTTTGCATTGCTTCACTGAGAGCTGTCTTCACTCAGCCACATGTAACACCCACTGCAGCAGTCGGAAGAATACAGAAACCACTTGATACTTCTTTTGATGGGTATCAAACATATTTTACTTCCCTACAATAGCTTGTTTTCAAAATTCAAAAATTTCTCCTTTGTTCTCAAAATTTCTCCTTTGGTTGACTCTTTTGGGACAAATCGTTCTTATAAACAGTGTCTAGATAGGTCTCTACCCACCTCCCTCCACCATGCTCCCTCCCCAAAAAGATATTCTTACCGGATCAAGCATAAAGCAGTTAACACCTCCAGCAGGAGTAGCCAGCACCAGCATGGTGGCACTTCCGTAGAGAGCATAACCAGCTGCCACGAGGTTACGCCCAGGTTGCAAAGCATCTTTCCCAGAAGGCTCATCAGGGGTCACCTAGAAGAGAAAGTATCATAGTCAAGTTTGCTTTCAGATATTCCACATCCATGCAAGAGCTGTCTCAAACATTTCCATGCTCCACAACCAGGATTCCTAGAGGATGTGCAAAGGCAAATTACACAGGGGAAACAAATAGGTTGATCTGGAAATGCTGTTATATAAGCTCTGCTGGAATGCCGGAAGCAGGAAAGAAGTCAGGAGATAATGTAGAGCTGTATACCTCCTGTAGGTGATGACGAATATAACACCAGCAAAACACTGAGGCAGAGTTTAAAAGCAAACAATGCAACGTGATTCATAGAGTTTGCAACTGATGAAGGGTACCTAGATTTTTTTTTTTTTTTACTTTCTTTTGCTTCGTGTGAAAATTAAGTTACTTTGAGGTACATCACAGGACACAAAAGATCATTAAAACAGACAGTTGGGTGTGTTTTATATTACATGCTTCCCCCCATCTTTTAACGTTTAAATCCTGTATTTCAAGCTCCTCCAAACAAGGTTTCTGCCTTTTAGAGTCAATTAGATTCTTCAAATGCACATGCCATGCTTCTGCTCCGGTCTGCATTTGAAGCATATCTTCAGGCTAAAAAGACTATTAGAACAGATGAACAACAACAAAAACCAGAAAGCACATTCCTCAAGGAAATGATAATCTCTTGGCATTTTGTCTCAACATAATTATTCATTAAATCTAAGACTTGTTTTGTTTGTAGGAGGAAATTCCTTTACTACTGAATTAAATATCAGTTAGGCTTGCACATACACAAAGGTTTCTCATCTTCTAAGAGTAATGTTTATCCCTCACAAACACTTTGTACAAATATCTATGTTTTAGGAGATGAAATTTAAAGTCAGTCATAAAAGCTTCCTTCAGAAATAAGTTTAGTTGTACTTTCTTAAAATTTCAGATACAATTATATTTCATCAAGAACTGTATGAAGCTTTTCATACTTCTCATCAAGTATGAAAAAGGATATCTTTTTTTTCTTTTTACCTTTCTGTAGATGCCAAAAATAGTCCCAATAGAAACAAGGCAGTCAATGTTAGATGAGCCATCTAGAGGGTCTATGCAGACTATGTATTTACCCTAGAAAATACAAAACAGGAAGCAACTGGATTAGTGACATTATTTATCTACCTACATCACATAAAAATATTTAAGTTTTTAAAGCTTCTCAGATAATTTCAAATCAAAATAAATTGAGAGACTATTACAGATTGTGAGGAAGCAACGCTAATGTTTGAATTTTTTGGCCAACTGCATAAATTTATGACAGAAGAAGATGGTAAATCTTTATCTGAGTTTGAAAGTGATGGCATAGGAAGGATGCTGCATTATTTTAGCAAAAGAATCTCTTATGATTAGTTTACATTTACATGCTTAATTAATGTTGGGCCATTTTGATAGACATCCTACAGCACCTACCATTTGAACTATGTTTTCCCATCCTTAATAAAACTGCCTTCTGAATTATATGCAAAAGGAAATAAGGAGATCAGACTTTCTTGTTTACACCTAGAGTATCTTTTGCAGTTGATTTGCACACACTACACATTTCACTTTACTGCACATGCCACTTTAAAGACGTTGATGAAAGTTCTGAAATGAACAGATGCCTAGACATTATGTTTGCCATTTTGTCATATTACAATTATGTTTTCCTGATTTATTGTTTGCCTGTTTGTTTTCAAAATGAGCAGTCCCTGCCTGTTGCTACATTAGAGTTTCCTACCGATACAGGAAATTGCCAATATGGGGAAAACAGCTGAACCAATTGTACCTTTCAAATAGACTGTTTTCCCCTTCACCACAGACAAATTGTTATTTTATCTACAACCATTTTCATAATTATGTGTAACAGCAGTGGTTTTTTATTTGCTTTTCATTTGATTTTCTCTTATATGCCAGATTTGCTCAAGCCTAGCAACACTTTATACTACTGTCATATGGGTAGTTCTTCTGATAAAACCACCATATTAGCTCACAATTAGTATTAAAATAATAATAATAATAATGAACACTGAGCTTCAGTGATCTTTGAGGCTCTAAAATCATTTTTGTTCAGATCTAAAGCAATCAAGAATTCCTCACTTGATCCACAAAGAAAACATTATTTGATCTCCTGACAAAGCTGCTCAAAACTTCACAGAAAAGCTTAACTGGCTCAGAGCACAGTTCCAGAGAGCAAGAGGAACAGGCATGAAGTAAGTTTTTCCCAACAGTGAGATGAAGGAGAACGGAGGATAAAAAAAAAAGAGGGTGGAGAGATTCTGGAGAATATCATTCTTTTAAAGTCAGTAAAGTAGTTTGAGAAGCAGAAATAATAGAAAGAACAATTGTTGAGAGAGGAGCACACAAGAAAATATTTGTATTTGCCAATACTCAGAAAAAATAAAGGTTCTCTCTGAAATCTTCAACTTTGTTTTCATTTCCTGCATTTGATGTCAGAAATCTCCAAAAGGCTGGTTTGAAATTAAGCCCTAAGAGTTTTTTAGATTTACTAACCCTTTTTTCAGCTTCCACTATAATGGCATCTTTGTTTTCTTCTGACACGATTACACAGGTGCTGAAGGATGACTTGAGCATATTAATCACCAGGTCATTGGAGAGAATATCCAGCTTCTTCACTTGGTCTCCTGTCACATTGGTAGAACCAGCAATTCCATAGCTAAACCGTGGGAGAGAGAGAGAGCCTTTTGTAAAAAAAAAAAAAAAAAAACCCTTCCAAAGTTCGTCACTTCTGACAAACTAATGCTGAAAATATCATAGAAAACAAATAGTTCTTTGGGATTGTGTCTCAGTTGTTTAAGCCTCGTTTTATTTACCAGCTGGTGGGTTCCTGCTGAGGCCTGTGAACACCGGCTCTGACAGCAAGACTACAATACACTGAACATGAGGAGTGTAAAGAAGGGATCTTATTTAAATAGTCCCTAAACTACAGACAGACACAGTCAGAGCAGGTAGTGAAGATGGAATTAAAATCATGCTATCTGTAAAAGAGTAAAAGACAAATATTGCCCCTAAAACGTAGACTGTCAGAGCACAGCTGCTTTAAAAGCCAAGACCTCACTAGAAACTTTATACTAAAAACTAATAATGATTCTGGCTGTGTTAGTTACACTATATTTTTTTCTATGTAATTTGATCTTGGTTAACAAGACCCCATACAAATATTTGCACAATCACTTTGTTCAGTGGTTGAATCAACATTTTGTGCTGACATATTTTAGTTTTTATTTAAGTTGTAACTGTTAACTGTAGTTAGACTGAGAAATACAGGCACCAAACAGAAACCAGATCTGATTTCCTGATGGCTGCTCAGAATCAAACAGTCAGCATGAGGAAGTAGCACGAGTATTGCAACAGGCGACTTCGAAAACGTACAAAACAAACATAAATGAAGTTGGAGTTATGTATTATGTCCTAAAAACGAAAATCTATACCTATTTCTACACAGACACACAACTATGGAAGATGGCTCTTCCACAGTTAGGGTTATCTGCAATATACTGGTTAAGCTGAATACTGGTTGTATCAGGGGGTTCACTTTGCTTGTATACAAATACATAATACAGCTGACTGCTACTTCAGGAATTTACCTCATTTGTCCAATTTAATGCATGATAAGGAGGGAAGGACCCTGCAAAATCATCTCTCTGTTTCTGCTCTGGTGGCCTGAACGTTTTTCTGCCACGTTTTATAAAACGTTTTACTCTAACCGCTGCACGCTGGCCTTGCTGTGGGAGGTGAGACCTCGTGCCACCAGCGCAGCAGGAGAAGGGGCCGGCGCGCAGCGACTGCAGCGTTGCACCAAGCACGTCCGATCAGACCTCGAACCCGCACAGGGAAAGGCGTCTGTGCAGAAAAAGCTAAGCATTTTCCTTTGCTTCTGCAATTGCTTTTGCTTCTCACACCTCGGTCAACAAACCTTTGGGCTCCCTGATAACACGGATGCATCTTGTAACGAGTGTTACCCTGTATTCCGGGAGATTTTGTGCTTAATGTATTTTCCAGTATACGGTCTGCAGTGGCAAATTCATTTTCTATTACATTTTTCATTAAGCAACGAAGCTGCTCACGACCAAAGCCCTGGCCAGCGTGCTATGTGGCTGAGCAGCAGCGTGCAGAACACACAGGGGAATGAGCTGCCCTAGACAGGTTTCAGCTATTTAGTGTTGTGAGAGCTCTCATTTGCCCTGGAATCCCTTCCCGCCCTCCCTCCCGAACAATCCCCCTCGGTATCAGCTCTACTGCGCCTTGCAGAGGCTACTTCCAAAAAAGCCCAGAGGCTCTCAGGCTGTCACAGAGAAACCAAGGTTGCCAGGGCACACATTGCAAAATAACAGCAATAACAATAAAAGAAAGCACTAGCTTTGCTTTAGCTCCCAGCAGCGTGAACACCGAGCTGCGGTACCCAGCTCCTGACAGCACTGAGCTCTAGTTCGTCCCCAGTTTGTAGCTTTGGGTCCCTTTGGATCCCTTTGGGTCCCTTTGGTGTTACGTGCAGGAGTGGGGAGCACCGTGGGATGCTGTACAGACCCCTGCGCAAGGCGGCACCCAGGGGTGCCAAGGGACACCCAGGGGCACCAAGGGGAACCCAGGGGCACCCAGGGGCACCAAGGGGTGCCAAGGGGCACCCAGGGGCGCCAAGGGGCATGAAGGGGCACCAAGGGATGCCCAGGGGCACCAAGGGGAACCCAGGGGCACCAAGGGGCACGAGGGGATGCCTATGGGGCATGAAGGGGCACCAAGGGATGCCCAGGGACACCAAGGGGACACCCAGGGGAACCCAGGGGTGCCAAGGGGACACCCAGGGGCGCCAAGGGGCATGAAGGGGCACCAAGGGGCACCCAGGGGCGCCAATGGGCATGAAGGGGCACCAAGGGATGCCCAGGGGCACCCAGGGGCACCAAGGGGCACCCAGGGGCACCAAGGGGCACCCAGGGGCACCAAGGGGCACCCAGGGGCACGAAGGGATGCCCATGGGTACCAAGGGGCACCCAGGGGCACCCAGGGGCTCGCGCCGCCGCTGCCACGGGGCGCGTGTGGCGTGTGGCCGCGTGTCGCAGTGTCACTCACAGGTTGGCGATGCCGGCCTTGCGCACGGCGCTGGAGATGGCCTTGACGGCCGTGCAGAGCGAGTTGAGGAGCTGCGTGAACTCGCCCGTGCCCTTGGCGCGGCGCCCTTCCTCCATCACGAAGCGGGTCATGGTGATCACGTCGGTGTCGAAGGCGGAGCGGTCCGTCATGGTGCCGCCGCCGCCGCCGCCGCCGCCGCCGCCGCCGCCGCGGGACGAGTGGCCCCGCGCGCGCCAAGGCCCGGAGCACCGGCGGGGGGCGGGGCCGCGGCAAGCCCCGCCCCCGGGGGCGGGATTTCGGCCAAGGGCGCGGGAAAGGCGCCGCACCCGAACCCGGGACACCCCGCAGGGAGCAGGGAGCAGGGAGCAGGGAGCAGGGAGCAGGGAGCAGGGAGCAGGGAGCAGGGAGCAGGGAGCGGGCTCTCCCCGCCTCTGGCACCACGCGCACACCAGCACCCAGCCCTCAGAATAATACCCATGTTATGTTTTATATATGTTTGCCCTTTGCTGCCATGCGGGTTCATCATGCCAGCTAGCATTTTTGGTCCACGTTATTCAAGGAGATGAACCCAACCTTCATGCTTTTTCAGATGTTGAGATGTTTCAACTGCTTTTTGGTTGAGTACCTTAATTATTAGGATTATCCCAGTCTCAAATCCCAAAATCCAAACAGAAAACTAAAATTATTCCAGGTGCTGCCAGATGCCGGGCAAAAATCTTTTTTTTTTCTTTAATGTTGTGTTTTTAAGAAGAAAAACATCATAACAAGCCAAGTGCCTCTTAGTTTGCAGAAATGCAGAAACACACTGAAAGATCCCACATTAATGCTTACCTCACAGGAATGTAAATGCCTTATTGGCCTATTTACAGGCACATCTATAAGTACAATAAATTCTGAAACTATTAGTTGTTAGTAGCTGCAATGTTCTTTGCAATGGAATATTTCAGTCCTTGGTAAGTGGCTGCTAGTCCGGAATTTCAGAAGGGTTCCTGGAGAGGTAAGTAGATTTGGAAAAACCCACCAAGGATTAGTATTAGCTCTTTCTTTAGATTAAATAATTCTTTATAGCATTCCATGGCAGCCATATCAATCAGAATAACAAAGAAAAATAATAGCAGACATCTCTTAAAAGTTTGAATGAACACATTGAGACCGGGGAGAACAGAAGACCCCAGGAACATAGGAGCTGAGGTAACAAAAACCAACAAATATACAAGTGTACAAAAAAACCCACCGATTTCATATGAGCATAGGAACATAGAAGCTGAGGTAACAGAAAGCAACAAATATACAAGTGTACAAAAACACCCCACCAATTTCATATGAGTATAGGAACATAGGAGCTGAAGTAACAAAAAACAGCAAATACACAAGTGTACAAAAAAAAAAAAAAACACCGATTTCATTTGATTCACCTTTTTTTTTTTTTTGTCAGGAGCCTACATAATAATCCATAACTCGTAGAAAAGTCAGTGCTTCAAGATAAAATATTTCACCCCCAGAACTGTAGATATTTCTCAGCTGGGTCTTTGCCTTTTTGGAGTGCATGAGATGAAGGGGTTGAGACTTTCACCCTTTCCACTCATAACATGAAAACTGGCCACAAATAAGCAAGATGAAGTTTGAAACAACCATCATTTGAAAAGATGGTGGTTTCACTCCCAGCTTTTTGGGCACCCCACCATGAGCTCCCTGTTGTGACAACTGGGCTTATCGGGCTCAAACCCCATTATCTAAGTTAGTCTGAGCTAACCAGAGGCTGCAATCTGCAACCAGAGCCATACTGCAGAAGCAATATAGGCATAGGATTATTCTAATCTGTTCTCAAACAGGCCGATGTTAAAGGAGAAAGGTCACTAGCTTTAGCAATACTAGCCAGCATTGTATTTTGGGCTCATTTTTTGCATCATGGTGGGTATTTTCACATATCCTGGGAGAATGCAGATAACTGAAGTAAAATGAAAATGGAGGCAAGTTGTCTGGAGATTTACTTGCCCTACCCAAAGGCCCTGGGGATGCAGAAGAAGTTTTTAACCTCCTAAACCGCATATGCCATCCTAATGCCATCACCCTGTTACCACCACTATGTGGTAACACTAAAATCAGCGTAAGCTCTGAAGCAAGTCATATCTTTTGTGAACATTTCACCTTAGAAATCAATAGTTAAACATTTATTGAGAACAAATGTGTGGCGTTGGGGAGGAAAGGTCAGTGGTCATTGATTAAACATTACCCAAACCTTTTGCTTCTGTAAAGAAGAGAGCACAGCCTTGTTTGCCACCAGATGACATTCAACTGGGCACAGTTCAGAACTGTAATCACCCAAAGCACACAATTTCTTTGAAAACAGCTTTTCTCCATGTATATTTATAATCCATTTTGTGTAATGATTATGAAAATAAAGACACATGCTGAAGATATAATCTGCACGTGTTTCACTACAGAGGCCGCTCCTGGTAGACTCAAAAGATAGATAAAAGGACAGTGGGCACTAAAACCTTCCCCAAAGGCCCCTTTTTCCTGGAGGAGCTTTTTCAGGGGAGGATGGAGGCACTGACTGCTGCCGCTGACATTTCCCCTGCAGTGACTTCTGGCTTTTCGCAAAGCCTTTCCCTGCTCCTACATGAATTTCCTCCCACTCTCAGCCAGGCTCCCAAAACGCATGCTGATGACTGTCATAGGAAAGCATATTGCCTATTGGGGAACAAGCACAAATTTCCAAGGTGACTTAGTTATGAAATTAGTGGAGGAAAAAAACTTTTCTCAGTATAGTAGCTGTGAAATGTCATTCATCTGATATTCACACATCAAGTTACTCTGCCAGTTCTTATGAATTTTGCTCAGATCAGTAAGCGGAGCCAAACTATAAAGCTGGTGCTCAATGACACTCTGTGTGGGATTTTCCCATAGCACGCCTGTGTGCTGCCCTCTCGTGAGAGTTGCATATATGAGCATTTTTGGTGCTTTGTCCCAAGCCTGGGTGCTTTTGAGCACCAGACCTTAGTTATGTTGCTCTGCTGAAAACAATAATCTGCCCAAGTTTTGGACATCGTTTTGTTTGGGATGATTTAAATGAATGGTATTGCTGAAGCTCAGCTGGGAAGCTCTTGCTTGGACTCTTGTTCAGCCCTGCTAATTTTAACTCTACTCTGATTCAGCTCAGGATTTCCAGATAATCTCGAAAGTTTTTCAGAACATTGAACCTATTCGATGTTCTGAACTCAAGTTCCAACTCATTTTCATTCTGTAAAGGTATTTCCAGCATAATTTGCTGTAAAGGTATTTCCAGTATAATTTTCAGTGTGATCAGTGTCTGACCTGTACCTTTTACATTAGGGAGGTCAAAACTACAGAGTACAGTAAAAGGAATGGAGCACGGTATTTACAAAAGGTTCCTTTTATCTATGCCTCTAAAACACATGGCCAAAAAAAGGACGATGAGTGACTGTTTACAAGGTTATTTCCTGTTATTCTTAAAATAATATGTTCTATTTTATGCAAAAGGAATGACAGCTAAGCTATTAAAGCAACTGCTAGTCTTTACATTTTTTTTAGATTAGTTTTATTCAATATTTACAGAGTTTGTCACAGTGCCTAAATTCTGGAAGAACATTAACTAATCATTGCAATACCTTGTGACATAGATAGCCAAGTAAAGAAAATCAAAAACTTTATCCTGGGTTGCTGAAGAAAATTGTGCTGGAGTGAAAAGCTGGCTGATTTTTTTGAGAATTCACAGTTAAAAGAGTGACAGAAAGTAGAAAAAGGAGTATTTAGCTCAGCCACATGACAGACTGCATTTGTGACCTTTTCTACATAATTTCATTTTGTTCTGCTAACTTGGTATTTCTTTTGTGATGCAGTTGCAGCCAGTACAGAAGAAAGTAGAGAAGGGCCATGCCTAGTATATACCATGTTAGCAATGTTCAAACAGCAAGAAAATTAAACCCACACGATAATGTGACTTTAAAAGCAGAGGTAAGAGGTCTGCAGAAAGGAGTTTAGTTTTTGGATTGCTCTGTGGAGAGAATTTGATAGAAATAAGACACAGTGGCTCAAAATCCTCCTCAGCTGACTGGTTACTACTAGTAGCTATAATGTCTTGATTTAAGATAGGATTTTGCCTTACATTTTCACAGAATTTCTACAGGTAGTGATAGCAGTAGTGACAAAAATATTTGCTTCTGTAGTACACAGTAATCTATGTGTAGTCGTTTTGTGCAGTCTTTGTACTGTCTTTCATAGGAGATGGACCTGGTTCTCCCCAGTTCTGTGTTCTGGGAAACTACTGACAAAATTTATTAACCATCCAAGCTGACGTTTAAACTGACAACAGGGTGAGGACGGCTGTAATCTTTGAATTGTTAGCACAAAGGGTAAAAGTGACATAGTGGAAGAGATGCTCAAGATTGCTATGGGAGATTCACCTTTGGCTTAGGAGAGGAAGGAGGGCTGAGAGGAAGGGGGGCCGCCCCACTGAACACAACCAGTGTTCTTTCCTACTGTACATATGCCACCAAGGCAAGCCTTTCACTCCTGAGGACAGATTATGTCTTTTCTTAAAAAGCACATGTGAGGGAGACTAGAGAAGAAGTGCTGTGGCACCAGTGGTGATCTTGCACAAGGGCCATATCCTGACATGTGCGTATGGGGCTGGGACAACGCAACCTCATGGGTGATACCACAGCCTGAGGGAAGCACGTGCTGCCTGTGTGGCCGGTGTGACTTCAAACCTGTTCATCTTCTGGGTGCCATCAAAACCAGAGCTGCAGAGCCAGTTAGTCATGGCCTGCTTGGATCTGTAAGAAATGTAAGAAAATAGAGGGAAGAAATGGGGCTGAACAACTCAGAATAAAGAGAGATGTCTTTTTCATCAGAAGTCAAGAGAGAAATTCTGCTCTGTTTGCTGTCTCGTAAGTATTATTAGTTCCACAGTTACTCTGCAGAGAAGGATTAAGGCCATAGGCTTCTGTAGATTGCATTATTTTGTCTAAATCCTGTAACCACACTGGCATTCCTAGGGAAGGAAACATTCTGGGTGATGACAAGCAAACCTCTCCCTCATGCAATTATCACTGGAAAATATAAGTTTCCTTACTGGGTCTGATTTGCCATTAATCTAGGCCAGCATCCTGTTTCTAACAGAATCTGGCACTGTATCTTAGAAGAGCCCTCTTCCAACCTTCCCACACACATTAGATCTCACTTTGAAGTCTAGGAGAGGCTGACTTGTCTATGAAACATAGACTTTAATAGCCTTTCCAAAATTCTTGCAACTAATCATACTGACTGGATTTCTAATTGCCCAGTTCCTTTTGAAAACCTACTGAAATCTCAGCTTCATTTACTCCTGTGAGAAGAAGTCGAATTATGCTTTTAGAGGTCTACTGGTGATCAGCCACTGAACACTGAAAATTCCTAATATGAGCTCTCAGGTTGCTACTGGTGAGATATTTCCTAAACCTTTGTGTTCCATACCTTATTTTGTTAAAAGAAATCAGAATCTGGACAAATAAATTAGCACAAATAAACTAGGGAGACATGAGCAGATATCTAGTTTCTACAGAGACTGCTGTTCCTGTCTGAGCATTCAATCTTTTCACAGAAATGGGAGGATATTTTCTAGGTGATAAATTAAAATGCCGAGAGTTTCTGTAGCAATAATTCCTTGCATGAGAAAGAATTTTAAAACCAACAGTAACTCCATATGAAATCTGACAGATTTCAAGGTGCCAGGTTAGTCAGCTATATTCGAGCTTTCAAGTGATTCTGTGTTGCACTCATGTGCCTGCAATGTCATGTAAAAATATGAGTTCTTTTTAAACTTGTTATCAATCTTGATAGTAGCATGGAGCCCTGCCTCAGCTGATTTACAGTGTTTGGTGAAATAATCTCAAATGTCTCATTTGTTTTCAGGAGAAAATTGCAAAGTAAAAAGTCTTGAGCACCTTCTTGGTGCTCTGTGAGTACAAACTGAAACACAGGCAGTTCCACCTCCATGTGAGGAGGAACTTCTTCCCTGTGAGGGTGACAGAGCCCTGGCACAGGCTGCCCAGGGAGGCTGTGGAGTCTCCTTCTCAGGAGATCTTCCAAACCCGCCTGGATGCCGCCCTGTGCCCCGTGCTCTGGGTGTCCCTGCTGGAGCAGGGGGTTGGACTAGATGATCTCTAGAGGTGCCTTCCAACCTCAACCATTCTGTGATTCTGTGATTCTGTGATCTTCCAAGTCAAGGAACCCAAAAATGATGTGATACAGAAGTTACATGCTTGCTTTGTAGTGCTTTCAGTGAATGTTTTCAGTATATGTGATTCTGTGATTCTATAGTCAGAGTTGCTTCCCTAGGCTGCTAAGATAATCAATTAGTAAAACATTTTGAGATCTTTGCACACAAAAAAAATGTAGAATTACAAGTTATTATTTTTCTCTTCCTCAACCAATCTTTTCCTCTTCCTGGTCCAGACTAGTGTTATTTCATTCTAGCTCTATTTAGCAGTAGTGCCATGATGATCAGTACATCTTCATGATTATTTCTCTGGAAGTGGAAGCAAATTTCTAGAAGGAAGGACATGCTTCTTGTGCCAAATCATGGCCTAACTACATTACCATGTAGTTTGGTAACTACAGATTATAGCATTCAGGATGAGATATAGTTATACAAAAGCTTGTCAGCAGTGCACATTAGGGAGCAAAACTACTACTCTTTACCTCAGGCCACTGATGTGCATTCCTGAGCTCTTTATAAGTAGTGTTTGCCCAAACGCAAGACATGGTGCTATCTGAAACAGTAGCATGGTGCTGGGTAAAGACTGAGCATTGTGAATCACAGCCCATGCACTTGGGGAGGGTTTGCTGTCTGCTGCCTTGTGCCTACCTGAGAGAAGAAAGAAGAAAGAGACAAGAGCAGAGCAAAATGTTTCCAGAATTCTGCTAAAAAAAAAAAAAAAAAAAAAAAAAGAGAGAGAGAGAGGGGCCTGGTGCTTAGTCATAGGCATTTCCGTGGAGAAAAAGCCACTTGCTTTATAGGTCAAATTTCCATTGGCAGCAGCCGGCCATGCAGTACCGAGGCTCGGCCATAAGATGGCAATGCTTATTTGTGCCAAGCTACTGGAAAACTTTGGGAGAGCTTTCTCCAGGTACAGGAGTTTGGTCTGAGCAGCCTCAGGTTTCTTCCTCTTCAAAAGAGGTTATGAAAATGCATGTGGACAGAAAGGCTAGTTCTTTTCTACATATTTACTGCAGAATTTTAAACAGTATTTTGAATATACTATTGACGCAAAATTAGAATCAAAATCCTACTGGAAATAAGTTATTCAGTCTGAGGTTTCCACGTTGACACTGGATATTTCTCATCCTCTCCCAGTCATGTGCTCTCACTCTCAGATTATTTCCAGTGGTCAGAGTAGCTGTGCTGGGAGTGTGAGACAAGATCTTTTACATTTAACAGAGGTTTTCAAAGAATCATAGAATTATTAAGGTTGGAAAAGAACTTTAAGATTGATCATTGAGTCCAACTGTAAGCCCTTCAACATCCTGCCTGTTAAACCATGTCCGTAAGCGCCTCATCTACACATTTCTTGAACACTGCCAGGGATGCTGACTCCACCACTACCCTGGGCAGCCCCTTTCAAGGATTCAACACTCTTGCAGTGTAGAAATTCTTCCTAATATCTAACCCAAACCTCTCCTGGTGCGACTTGAGTCTATTTTTTCTTGTTCTATCTATAGTCATTTTGGAGAAGAGATCAACCCCTGTCTCATTACAACCTCCTTTCAGGTAGTTGTAGGGAGCAATAAGGTCTCCCCTGAGCCTCCCCTTCTCCACACTAGATAACCCATGACCTCATAAGGTCTGTGCTCCAGCCACTGCACCAGCTTCACTGCCCTTCTCTGGACAACTCTATGTCCATCTTGTAGCGAAGTGCTCAAAACTGAACACAGAATTCGAGGTGAGGTCTAACCAGCGCCAAGACTTCCGCTGCTCTGTGATTATTATTATCTGTGATTATAGTACTGTGATTATTATCTGTGATTATTATCTGTGATTATAGTACTGCTGCTATTTGTTGGGAAGGACAAACTTGCGTAGGAATAGCAGTTGTCACTGATCTTGCACAGACAGGGAGCAAAAACACATCCTTGCTGCACACAGCCCACTGTTTGAAAATGAGAAAATATGGATAAAAACAGGCAGGTGGGAACGCGGGTGGTTTTACAGATGAACTGCTGCAGGGTTCATATTGGCTAACCTACTGTCATCGAAGATTTCACCGTCAGTTATTCAAGCTTTTTTTCTTTACATTAGCATTTCTTTTGTGAATGGCATTTGGTTATTCTGTGAAGAAAGTATCACCTGCAGAAGGTAAAAAAGATTAAAAAATTAGATGTCAACTTAAAAAGTAACACGCTCTAGGAATAACAGCTCAGTTTGGGTAAGACTGGTTAATAACATGTCCCCAAATTCTTGAGCTTACATAAAGATAAAAGGTAGTCTTTGCTGGCACATGCAGTACTTTTACTGTTCGCAAGACCAGGTGACAGACTCAGTGGTAATAGCTGAATACCAAAGACATTAATTAGGTAGGTCCCATGTGCATCTTGCAACATGAAATACTTATTAGGCAGCAGGAGTCACAACATCCTACCCTCAGTTTCCACCGCGTCTCAATTGCAAAGGATGAGCAAGCATTGCACAGCCATGCATGGCTGGAAATTGATTTAGCCTAGTTTGATAGGAAAAGGAAGATACTTGTTTTTATAGCGGCTAATAGGATTTTTACTTCATGTCACAGACATAGCCCAAGGCACAAGAATATAAATTATTTTGTTTATTTTGTTTGATATTTGTAAAATATTAGGTTTATTACAGATGTAACATTTATATAGTACTAAAGGTGACCTAGGTTGTGGAGACAAAAACTGCAAGGTCTGATAATCAGTGTGTCATATCTAGGCAAAATGATCTTGCTTTTCTAATTTATATAGGATATAGGTATTGTATCTCTGATCCCCTTTCCCAAAGGACAAAAACTTGCAGCATCAACTTAACCTGCTTTATATATATGGATGACTGCAGGCATAAGGTAAAATTGACTTAAAGAGCTCGTTGAAAGATAGACACTTAAAGATTAATAAGCTCCAAAGGCCTTAAAGTGCAACTGGTGCAGGTTGGGAGGGACTGGAAAACGAAAAAGCTATGACCATGTATTTACTAGGTCTTTTGTGCATTGTGATAGTTTTACACGAGATTTATTTGAATGGTACTCTGCCAAATGCTTCAAACTGAAATTAAATGAGGAAAATGCTTTTAGAAACAAAAGATGAAATGACATTAAAGAAACAGGGATTTGGGAAGAGAAAATGAGAAAAGGGAAAGGGCAACAACAGTTAAATAAAAGAAGGGGAGCAAAATGTTATGCCTGCATGTTAGGAAAAAAACAGCGTGGCTTTAGAAAAACAGACGTTGGCACTAACTATGAAAATCTCAAGGAAAAAAATGTGTATTTTCTTCCATGATAACAATGTGTTCTCATGCACTTTTGGCAGCTCCATAAAGGAGCCACACTTTCTTTTTTCTTTCTAAATAGCTTTTTATATAACATGACCTTCACCTCCTAAATTCCAACCATATTTTCTAACGATATAGATGATAAAGTAATAATAGTATAATTAGAATGAAAAATGTTTTCTGGTAAATTCTCTAGATATATTTTTGTTTTTGAAAATCAGAAATGACTGATATGTCCATTTTATTAGACCTTGCCTCTCTTCCTCTTTTTTTGTCATGCAGAAAGAATCTGTTATAGAAAGTGTCATTCCTTGGGAAACAAGTTCTAACTAACCCACAGGAAATGCAGGTGGACTTTTTAATCAGCAATTAGTCTAAGCATTCAAAATGAGGAAGTCACTACAAGTTCACAGTCCTGTTCTACCTCTTGACATTTAGCCTCTGTTTTCTGCCAGTCTCAAATATAAAACCAAGCACATGCTTGTGCCTGGTTGGAGCAAAGCATGGGAAGCATTTTGATGCAGACAACAAGGTTAGCTGAGCAGGCAGAACTGGCCTGACTCTTACCACAAACCTTAGCAACCCATCCCAAATTTTAGTATTCTGGAAGGTCTTCAGCTATGGATGTAAACGTATTCAAGGACTCTTTCAGTTTCCAGCAGTAACTTGAGGATATCAACATTTGTCTGAATGTCTTCAGTTCTTCAGAGAGTAGCCGAAGGCTGCTGTGAACAGCAAGACTAACACCCTGCCAAGGAGTCTCTGCATTGCCTAGATCATATTCTAGTTGTTTGACTCCTAACCCAAAAGTGACATTTATGCACTGTTAAAAGACCCCATTATCCACAAGCACAAAGGATTATCTGGGCCCTATTATCACCAGTCTAAAATTAGCTTGGGACCCCTTCCAGACCCTTACAGCTGTAATCAGGGTTAATAATTGTCCTTGTCCCACCAATTTAGATCAGAATTTAAATTTAGCCAGCCCCTCAGCAGTAGCTTCTGCTTTCTATTTATAGTTTATTGCCCTTCTTTTTGACAAACTTCAATCCCCATCCAAATCTTAATCTTAATCATAGCCTAATATAGACTGTCAGCACCAGGCCTATTAGCTGCATGGAAGCACTTAACCTGAGGTAATATCTCCATCTGCACTCAGCCCTAAACCCTGCAAGGCCAAATCCTAATTCCAATATCAACTGAAATATCAATGGCAGCCCCAGGATTTGCTCAGTGGGAACCTCCAAGATGAGATTCAAACAAACTCCTAACTTAGGCTCAAGTTTACTTTGTTTGATGAGCAGTAATGGAGAATTTTAGGACATGTCTTAACTACAGATCAAGCTCCAGGCCTTTGCCTACTATCTCCCCTCTTATTTTAAAGCAGAACTGGTTAATCTCAGCTAAGCAGATCATTCCTGTCCAATCTTATATATGGCATTTTCAATCCCAGTACCCACTTGTGCTGCTTGTGAGCCATGTAGCAGTGCAGCCCACACGTACCTGTTACTGCCTGAAGGAGTTACAGCCCTTTGGCCAATGGTGGTCCATACAACAACCCTAACCACAACGCTAGCTTCAAAGTTTAAACATCCTGCACCCTCTTCACAGCAGAGAGCACTCCAGTGCTCACATATCAAAGCATGGACCTGAGTTGTTGATGACACCTTTTTGGCTCAGGGGCACTAATGCGATGGTCCTCTTGAGTACTATGCACAAATGACAAAAGTTTGTGCCATATTCTTGTGGAACCATATTCTCCCAAAGGGGTGCTAGAGCAGTTCTTGTGCACAGTCTCTACGTGGTTTTAGAGCATCTGGCTGTCTTATTCCAAACACCTTACGAATTTGCAGAAGCCAAGCATTGCTGCAGAAACTGTCTTTCAAATGAACGTTTGCTATAGTTGCAACAAAAATTGTTGTTACAACTGCAAAAAAGTTTGAGAATTTGACTGAAAACTGGCAGACATTTCTATGAAGCCTGCATAGAACCTAAAATTATGATAGTTTGAGGCTTGCAGCAAACTGAAAGTATTAATAAACTTTGTGCAAATCAACACGTGCTAGCTGAAGCAATGTAAAGGCTACTAGGAGTGTGACAGACAGGCTCCAGCAAATCTTGCTGTGGCAGTTCAAGAGGTTGCTGCTTTTTACCTTTTGTTGTTTACCTTATGTTTACTTTTTCGCAAGCAGAGTGAGCAGAGGTTGCCTTGGGCTGCACCTCCCTGTGGCTCCTGCTCCCTTTGGTATTTTTCAGAGACCTTAACTCAAGCCCCTCTGAGGCCAGCTGGAGGAATAAAGCAAGGCTGAAGAAAGACTCCAGAAATTCTATAGGCAAGCAATGCATGCATTATATAATTGGATAGTAGAAGTTTAGACAAATTGTTTAAAATCCAGTGGTTAATCCAGAGGAAGTTTTTGGTATATGATCAGGTGAAAAGAGTAGAGCTGATAGAAAAACTTATTGACCTTCTGCATTCCTCTTCAGGACAAAAATGGCAAACAAGCTGTTGGCTGCAGTGGCTGTGGCAATGGAAAACTCCACTGAGTGCTTTTTGGGCTCCAAGCCATTCTATGAATGTTTAATGATACAGCTAAACCCAAACAAAAGTAGTTCTTCCCACATTTAGCCCAATTTTCCTTTCACTAATATAGTCTTTTCTTGTCTACAATATAAAGCAAAAAGTTTTGGACCTGGAAAAGGTATGTTCTGCTCTATGTTGTTACTCCACCAATAATCTTCATTTTCAACTAATAGCATGTACTTAAATCTCTTTTAAATGTTAACCTTAGTGCCAGAGAACACAAATTCAACAAAGACAGGCCTGTCCAAATAAGTACAAAACTTCTAAATAGGTAGGAACCATGCTTATTTTTCTTCATAGAAATGAATTTTGCTGCAGGTATATCCTCCTACTACAGATTATATCCTTTAATGGAAGTTAAATCAGCTCATCAGCAAATTTGGATGTCCTAATTTAACATCAATTACACAGATATTTAGCATGTGTGCTCTTGCTTCTACGTACATCGCTTTGTTTGAATGGGTTTTATAAAAGCTTTGTTATCTCTGGAGGTCTTCAAAACCCGCCTGGATGCCACCCTGTGTCACCCTGTGTCACATGCTGTAGGTGTGCCTGCTTGAGCGTTAAGGTTGGACTAGATGATCTGTAGAGGTCCCTTCCAACCTTAAATATTCTGTGATTCTGTGATTCTGTGATCTAAAATGGTTTGAGGACTGTGTGGCATTTTTTAAAATCCAGTTAATGCAGAGGAAGTTTTTGGTATATGATCAGATGAATTTTAATGATATATGAGTTTGGGATATTTGAACACATAACTCAGACCCTGATGCTTCAGATTCTAATACCATCTTTGGCACTGATCACCTAGAAGTGCAACAATAACAAAAAACAGTTTAACAAAATTAGCCAGTGCTCCATGTGTAAAATTATGGCGGGAGAATACAGAGTTTCTGCAAAACATCCTAAATGTATCTCCAGCTCCTGTGTCTCAAGCTTCTGATCTTTGGAGTTAGACACAAACACCCTCCAGATCCAAGAGGGGAATAATTCAGAGACAAAAGCAGGATGCAAAAAAGCATTGACAATGTCAGTGCCTACTGCTCAGCTCTGTAGGATTAAGAGTGAAAAGCTGGAAATAGTCATTTTACTTGGAAAAGCAAGCAGCTAAATTATTACACTAAAAAAACAAACAAACAAACAAACAAAAAAAACACCTTTGGACAAACAAGCAGTCCCTTCCTTCTCATTTTTGTTTTTCTGGAACTCACAATTCTACTTCAAGTCTATTATTTTATATACAACAAAATAAAGGCAAAATGTTGCTGGCAGCATTGTGAACACATTGAAAAACTATAGCAGAGCTGTAGTCAGTATGGATGTACTTACTAGGAGCATCTGACTGCAAAAAACTCCTTCATTTTAAAATGCATTTATTAAGCTAAAGAGTGGCATGATTTAATTTTTACCATGCTACATTTTTTAACTACTAACATTAAATAAAAAGGCATATATGCATATATAAGCCACAGACTTTGAAACAAGATACGGTAATGCTTCATAAATTAGGAGTTTATGGTCGATATGAAAGCTATGTGTAAGATGAGGATACTGGGATGAATTCTTAGACAGGTAACCATAAATGTTATCTGTTTCTCTTTATTCAGTGAAAGTCAGAGCAATAAATTATGAGTAAAAACTCTACAGTTTCTAGTATCTGAAAAGCTAAAGCTCGTTTCATGACTGACTGCTAAGAATGTCCCTGAGCAGTCTCTTTCACATTTAATCCTTCAGTGGAATTAAAAATGAAGACTAATGGAAGTAACACTCCGGTAAAACATGCTAATCTGTTTTGTTACTGCAATTTTTCTCTATTCTTATACAATTGTGACAATGAAAAAATCAGGCCATGAAATGCCAAGAACATCCCCATTAGCTGATTCTTTATTCCTGAGAAAGGATAACAAGAACTGCATATGCAGTCATAAAATGTTAAAGAGCTAGGGTAAATCCCTGTGCAAATTCTGCCTTTATTTTTTACAGGAAAGTAATTGAATGAAATACAGATAAGTACATTCAGGAAACCATTTTAAGCGTAATAGTACACCTTGTTTTACTTCCTCTCTCACAGTGACTTCTCTCTTTTCCGTGGTATTTCTGAAAGAAATAATTCCGAGGTTAAGAATTTATATTGCAAACCATTAACTAAGTTATGTTCACATCAACTTTGTTCATCACAGGATGAATAATTAAATTGTTTTCTTGTCAAAATGTTTATCTGCAGCTCTCCAGCGACGCTGTTTAACATGCCAGTTTGATCATGTTCACTACCTTCTTGCTAAAACTCAGCTCAATTCTTCTGCAAAAATAATTTCATGCTGAGCAAGAATTGGAGTTCCTATGTGGAATGAAATATGAGAATGAAAGGTAAGAGATGTCATTTCATCAGTATGTCCCTGAATTATAGCTGACAATCAGAGATCCCCCACACAAACTAACAATTTTATGATAGGCAATGGATTGTGCAATCTTACTATTGGAAAATTCCTTTTAAATTCTACTGTCTTTCTAGCTAGTCTTTCAAGGGAAAGCTTTATGAATTAAATTCATAACATTCCTGTGTGTTTTCTTTTCTGTGACAAAAATATAAATGCATAATAAGAATTTTTCCTTGTCTTGTCATTGCCTTCCCAAGTTGTTTGGAAAATTGAACTCTCTCTCCCCAGCATTTATGGGAATAGATATTTGTGACATCTATTTATCTAGGCACATCACAGATCAGAGACCAGGTGAGTCCCTTTGTCACAGGGTTTACAGTCTCTGTCTCTTGTCCTGAAGCCCCATCCATACAGAGGAATATTATACGGCAGTGTAGTACAAATGTTGTCAGCGTGGCTCTCCACTGCTGCAGGAAACTACATTTTTGTACTAGATTACAGTCTTTGGATGTAAAAGAGAACCCAAGATAATGTAATTCCCAAACTGGAAGGGACGATCAAATTTATCCTCCTTGTAGTCATAGAGAGCTGGTAATTGCTAAATCCGAAGCACCACACTTTGACACTAACTTGCACCACATGTTAATGTATTGAAAAAAGCTTTGAAAGCCGAAGTGTTCAACAGGAAGATGACATGGGCAATTCCTAGCTCTGTGCAATACCAGAAGTAAACTTAGTGGGATGTTGAGCTTTTGATCCCGCTGATAACTGGGTAATCATATGAATCAAACCCTTTAACTAGACAGAACCACTCACTAGTGTCAGTAATGGGCATTTAGAGGGCTAGAGGAGTCCAGTCTGCTGGACTTCACAAGACAAGAAACATATGGGCTGCAGTTACATGTTCTGGTTATGAGCCTACAGCCCAACATGATGGAGAGGTTAATTGAGGGCAGAGCAGCATTACTTTCCTTTTCACATTGCTTCTTCCTGGAAAGAGGAATGATGTGCAGACCCAAGGAATGATGTGCAGACCCAGGATGGGGCTCTGACAGCACTACAACAACCATGTTTGGAAAGGGACTTGTTTAGTACCTGAGAAAATATGGTGTTTTCTTCCCAGTTTGAAGTTTTTATGAGAAAAAAGTTCATGATCAACAACAGGAATTTTTATGATCAAAGAATATAAATATGACATCTGGATAAATCCAGACAGTAATCTGTTTAACCTTAGGTCTTTTGGTTGGATTGCCAGCCAGTCCTCAGGAGGCCAGGGATTAGGGAGTGTTCATCTTCTAGGTCCAAGTCTAAAATCCACAGTTGCTATCCCCTGCTTTGGCCAATTATAACAGAAAATCTGGCTATCCTTGCTAAAAAGTTTTTTTCATCCCTTACAGTAACTTCCCACTCAATAACTCTTCCCACCCACTTGTGTGGCTTCGAAATCTCCAGCCTCATTATTTCTCCTTCCTTGAAGTTCCCATCCCATTAAAACCAAGTGTGATCTATGAGAGAAAATGCTAGAAAAACTTTTTATACCTTTTTCAGCAATTTTTAATTCTTTCCATAGAAAAGAAAAGATTAGGCCTCCGGAAGCCCATTTTTGAGGTCAAAACTGACCAGTTCATGAGGAGATAGGTATTTTTTCATTAAGAGAAACATAGCAGTGGTCATCAGAGAGATTGGAACACAAATATATAAGGAAATCTGTGACAAGTTATTGGGGATTTGATAAAACACACTTGTGAAATTTGTCTGACGTGGGAACTTTTTACAATTCATTCTTGTGAAGTCTTTTCTTCCATTCACATCTATTAATTAACTGACCTACATTGCAATACTTATTGTAGAGTAAGTCCAATGTGCATGCAAGATAAAGATAAGGGGAAAATGAAGAGCTTATAGAAATGTCTTCGCTTATTAAAAAAAAAAAATGAAAAAGTGTATATGTAATATGGCAATAAAGCAGCAGAAATTGCTTTGGTTTTAAATCATTATGGCAAACATATGGCAGGATCCAAGGAGGAGGAGGCAGGGCAGTAAGTAGCCTTGCCACGCTGGACTTCAGGAGGGCCAACTTTAGCCTCTTCAGAGACCTGCTGGGAAAGATCCCAT
>NW_020455261.1:456604-577042 GCF_003342845.1 Nothoprocta perdicaria | reverse complement strand
TGCCCAGAGAGGTTGTGGAGTCTCCTTCTTTGGAGATCTTTAAAACCCGCTTGGATGCCGCCCTGTGCCACGTGCTCTAGGTGACCCTGCGTGTGCAGGGGGGTTGGACTAGATGACCTCTGAGGTCCCTTCCAAACTTGGGCATTCTATCCTTCTATGATATGTTCAGTGCATATCTCTCTGTAATGGGTCACTTTTGTTGATCTCATGCCGTACAGTGGTAGATGCTTGGGATTCTAAGACATGGGAGAATATGGAAGCAATTGAACAACTTCACCATATATGTAAGCAGGTATTTAAAGCTGTAAATCTAACTTTTCCAGAGCTGTGGCTCACTATATCAGGATTTAATTCTGAAATGAGTAAGTGATCTTCATACTTTTGGGGAAATAAATATGTTAAGTAACTTTGTATAAGAAAAATCTAATTTCGAAATCTAATTTTTGAAGCATTGCTCCTACGTAATACAGTTCTACTGCAAAGACATAGACAGTATTCTATTCTGACATTCTATTTCTATTTCAATCCATTTTATATCTCTATCCTTAGAGCAATCAAAAAGGATTTCAATACTAATATTTCACTGACCCAGGCTTGTATGTCATTTGTTTGCAAAGAAGGCAAACATCCTTGGTCAAAGGCAATGTTTGAATTTTTTGAGCCTGTGTATGCCACTGCAAACTAAACAGCAAATAACAAATTAGAAATTACTGAATTGCCATAACAGCTATTTCCCATTATCAGCAGTTAGCATAGGATCTATTACTATTAATATGTACCCAGGGCACAATATGCCTTGTAGTTATGAGCAGATTAATATTTCAGTAAGTACTGAATTTAAACCTCATATAATAAGGCATTGTGCTCTCTCTAAGCTTATCTTTTAGAATATGTTAGTTACCTCATCATCAGCTAGACTGGCCTTCTACTGTATCAGTTTTAATAGTTTAAGGCAATGTTGTGAAACAACTTGAATAACTTAGGATTTGTAAGTATTTACATTTTATATATGTATATATACATACATGTTAGATATACACATACATGCTATATATACTCTGTGTATGATATATATACTATATATATTTACTATATATATACTATAAGTATATATGGTAATATATTTGAAAGAACTATGTATTGTGTGTGTGTGATGTATGCATTGCTTGTGTTTACTAGAGACATACAGAGAATTATTATTAAAATGAAGAAAAACGATAAATTTATTTGCCAGGGATTAATAATGAGATACAGCGGTAATGGCGCCAAATGGCACCTACGTGGTGGTTTCAATCAAAAAAAAAAAAATCTGCATCACTTTGCTTAACTGTGTATTTTATTTGTATCAAGAAAAGCTTATCTTTGCTCTCTTTTGCCTTTTTAATAGTTTTTTTCACATATCTTGCAACAACTCAGTTTAATAAAATCAGAATAGTTCTATTATTCTGCCAGCTTCAAATCAAAATACAAATCTTTTTTTTTAAATTAAGGTAGATTTGCTTCACAGTAACATTTATGATGACTAACTTCAGAATGAAAAGTGTTGTGAACTCTGAAGTCATGTAACTGTGCAAATCATTATACAAGTGATAGTCCTTACCTGGAGGATTGTGTGCTTTTGTCTTCAGTCCTGTGACTAAAGTGACTGTTGTTCAGTGACTGTTTAACGGTAAACACTGGCACAGTCCTGGATGGAAGAGTGGGAACACAGAACTTCTTTTCACTGAGGAAGAACCTTGTTTGTAAGCAGGCATGCAGCTTGTGTTCTTTAAAATAAGACGACAAGGAGCCTTTGGATTTAAGTAGTACCTGAGCAAGTTTTCCAGTTCATAGTTTTGAGCCTGGCTACTGAAACATAAGCAGATTTCCATTTTCAGCATGTTGACTCCATGTAAAACTGTGCAAAGATCTTTAAGTTAGTGTCACAAGACTTAATGTCTTTGTGTTTCCATATAATTTGAGTACACATGCTAAGTCACTTCTGCTGAGCTCAGTTTCTGTCCAGCATACACCTATCCTCAAATCCTCACTGAATTTTGGTTGCAGTTCCCAAATAACAAAAACTTTTCAGAATGCTTTTTCTCAAAATTTTTGCATCCTCGCTAATACTGTATTGACATAAGTAGTTCTCTTCCTACCTAACCAAGGTTTATCACAAGTTTTTGTTGATCATGGCTTCAAGCCTCACATTCAAAGGCATATGGGGATTTAGTAACATGGTCTGTGATGTCATTTCCTCATGACAAATATTAAAATTAATCTATCATTGCCTCATAATGAACTAATTCAATTTTTCCTCAGAAACTCCAAATTCCAGACAAATTCAACAGACAATCTCGCAGCAACAAACCACTGCTCAGTGAAGCTGAGTCTGTCTCCTCAACACCTCCTCCTTCACATCATCCCCACAAGTAGCAAGTTGTCTTATGAGCTCTGCCAAGTGAAACAAAATGACTGGTGAGTGGAGAGCCTGTAAAATTTATGAAATTCTCAAAAATCATTTTCACATATGTTCAGATCATTAAAAATGGCTTGAAAAAAAAAAAAACTTCCATACTCAGCTGAGTCTCTTATATCCCACTCAGATAAACCTGCATCAGCTTGTTTAAGGCAAGCAGAAGCATCCCAGGCATTTCTGAAAGCATTCCAGATTTCCTACTAAATACCTGGGCATGAGTCACGCTTCACAGCCTCTTTCATTTGATTGAAACATTAAAATGTCACCAGTGGGAACAACAGAAATTCTCCCCAAAGTGAAATAATATCTCTGGGATTGCCCAACTATTAGAAATTACTGAATTGCCATGACAGCTGCTGCCCATCATCAGCAGTTATCACGAGATCTGTTTCTATTAATATATACTCAGGACACAATAGCTATGCATAGTTATGAATAGATTAATATTTAAGTTAGCAATGAACTAAAGCATGACATACTAAGGCATTGTGCTCTCTCTAAGCTGGTATTTTACAATATTTACTTTAACCCCTGAAAGCTAAAAATGCTCATATTCTAATTAGCTCAAAAACTTGGAGGCATGGGGGGATGCCTTAGCTTACACCTACAAAACCGATCTCTACAATAGTGATGAAGTCCAATGAAAAACAGCTCCCATCCTTGAGAAATGAGTTAACTGGCTCCTCTACTGAACAGGTAAAATGTCAAATTCAAATTTCTTTAAAAGAATATCACTGATTAAAAAAGTCTGTGTGTCAAGATGACTCACTAAATGCCACTCACTTTCCAGTTTTCCTCTTTTAGGTAAGAATGCTATATTTCTCACAATGTTACCAAAATCATATGTATCCCACAGTCACATTTTTAACCTATATATACCAAATTGTGTAAAGAATGCTACCAAGTGTCATACGACTAAAGAATTTGTTCCCACTAACCTTAATATAAACTTTATTAAAAAAAAAAAAAAAAAAGTTTTGTAAGCTATGCAAAATACATGCAAGGCAGGGTTTCTTCCAATTACATTTATTATTTTTAAAGATAATAAAGTTGTACTATCTTTCTGCATAGGTACTTTCACACAGTCTGCAATTTAGAAGAAACTCTTAAAACCAGTATCAAGTATTTATGATAAAATAATGTTTTAATTTATGAACATATAGGTTCTACAGGTACAAATTTGTTAAAATTGCCTTCTTAAATAATAGGATAAATCACACAACAATGAATGACATTTTATCAGCATGGACTGAATGATTTGCACAATAAGTACAATATCATCCAAGGATATCTTTATGGGTATTTTAATTTTCTTTCTTTCAGTGAATATAGCTGAATATTCAAACATTTCATATAGTCAAAGTAGACAGAGAACCAGGAGTAACTAATGTAAACAGATAGTGGTTAAGAATTCAAGCATTTTTTCTTAACTTAGATTCTTCATATAATTTTAATATAATTCTATAAAATCTTCCTGGGATATACACAAATTAAATGCTATATGTTTATATATATGTGTTTGTATATATGTCTGTATGTATATGTGTGTATGTATGTATGAACAATATCTATTTTTATATATATGTATTGTATGTATGTATACATGTATACATACATAATATGTATATTTTTAATATATGTATTTTTTATATATGAATATTTGTTTGTATGTGTATTACTTCTTTGTAGATCACTAACACATCATACAAGTGTAAGTCCAAAGGACTTTAAGGGAAAAAAATTATAGCTTATAGTACATTGATATATAATTTATTGATAACTCAAGGAAAACAGCTTTCAAAGTTAGCTCTTTCAAAATATACCTCTTGTTAGTAAAAGTTATAATCGATCAGTTCATTCAAGACATATAATATGTGCATTATGGAATTACGTCTGTACTGAGCAAAAAATGGAACTCTAGTCTACTCTTGGAAATCAAATCTACATTTTTTGGAAAAAAATATTGTTCTCATGGATATAGTTACTGGTATTTAATCAGATCCCTTTTTAAAGAAACTGTCCTTCAAACCGTATGCTTCCATGACAACTTTTTAAAAAAATATTTTTGGCCTGTGCCATGCAGAAGATTCTAGTTAAATGTTCCCTGACCCTTCTGGCATTCAAGTCTATCTGTATTTCATTAGAGAGATATAAAATTCGGACAAAATTTATTGTCAAGTCCTATGAGAGCAACAACGAATTTTCTTCTCTAATCTTGGTGCGTTATTTTTTTCCCTCCACCCTAGTGCTAACGTAAGGTGCTGACAACATAGAATATGTCTAGAGTGTAACAGAGATCCCGCACAGATGCTGTGAACTTCCCCAAACACAATCCTCACAGTTTTAAGAGCTAGTGGCAGGATTTTGACGGTTGGCCCAAAATGCCACTTTGAGTTCAAAAGGGGAATGGCTTTGTTTCGGTAAATGATGAGTGCACATTATGCTTATTACGGTTGACACAATGTTTTTTGTATGTCACCCATCACCGTGATATCTGAGCACCTCTTAAGTGAAATTGAAAATAAAAAGGTCAGTCCATTCCCCCTTCTCCCTTCCCGGGCACAGTTCTGGTTCATAGCTCTGTTGCTGTGCATGGAAATGTGGTGAATATGCTGAGGAAAGCTGAGGCTAAGACTTATGCTAGTTTTGTTAGGAATTCTAAATAAGTTATTTACACTCACCTTCATTTTGAAATTAAATTACCTCTTAATGGTATTCTTTTTATTGTGCATATTCCAGGTCTTAGTTCTTAGTTCCCAGATTTAATAACTGGAACCCATCCTAACAAAAGAGGCGAATTGTCAGAGCCCCATGCTTCAAATTCAACATTATGAGTAATGTCAATTACATCCAGTTTCAAACAGTACCTTCTCAGATAGCTCTGTATGTCACCTAAGTATTGCAGTAGCATTTGCTGGGTTAAAATAGATCTAAAGCTTTATACAAATCTTCCATCTGGCTCCTCACCAGCCTTGCAGAAGTTTTCTTGCAGATTTTGAATAAAATGACACGGAGAATTGCATGTTATGTGGCTCTGCAGGTTTGTGTTCTAGGGGTTAGAAAGACCACTGCTGGTTTTGGTGTAGTCTAGGAAAATTCCATGGTCTGCAGCAGAACATTTTGTTGTGTTTCTGCAGCACCTTAGCTGGTGGTTGGTGACATTGAGGTGGCAGGAGGAAGGCGAAGGCTGCATGCTCAACTGTGGCTGCAGAGACTGGCATCTGCCAGGGTCCCCAAAATGAACATTTTGCCCTGATGCCCGTGTTTAGGAAAGGAAGGATGCATTGTGCTTGAGACATCTCCTGATAAGGGAGGAAAGTCATTTTGGTAGTGTGCAAGCTCTGTACTTCAGCCTGCAATAGTGTTTCTTTGTGATGTACACAGAGCTAGGGATGTTACATCATCAATGCCATTCCCCGCAGCCATCCTGCTCTAATTATGAATCCAAAGCTTTATGGCCCTATCTGTTGTGCTATAAAATGTTCTCTGTATCCTCATTCACTTTTATTTAATCTTACTCTGAAGCATCTCTGCTGTTCCTGCACCTTTTCTTTCAGCTTGCTAGTGATAAGGCACTTGGTATTATTAACAGGCACAGGCCTGCAGGAAACTATTAAATTATGCATATGTTTACTTACATTCTTTGTTTGCACGGCATTTGGAGATGAGAGAGTGAATAGGGTTTCTTGTGATGACTCACTTGGTGCAGCTTCCCTTTTGTGTGCTACCTGGAAAGGTTCACAATGAGCTGATCTTTCCATGAAGCGTAATTAAAACCAAACTCTCCAGGGAGAGTGAATGATTATCTGTGTCAGATGAGAGGGGTTTCCTGAAAGCAAGCTTTCCAGACCCTTTGTCCCGTATTTGAATGACTGCATTAGTATTTTCTCAAGCCAGATTTGTCTGAGGGCTTGGGACCTAATTAGGACAACCCTTAGTGTTTGTGCAAAGGAATATTTTTCTGCACTGGGTATTTTTCTGCACTGGACTTGATAAGAATCACTGCATAAATCCACTGCATAAAATCAATAATTCTGTCTGGAAAACACGGGTTATATTAGATTAGAACACATTTGGTTGAGAGTAAAGCCATATAAAGCATTTGTTTTTATCAATTCTATCAATGGCTGTTTCTTTTAAGTGCTGAGCTGCTAGCAATATCCATTAATGCCCAGTGTTTTTGATTTATGTTGAACTCATAAAGTTGGATCTAAAACTCGGAAGTGGAAAAGATATAGGTGTCTAGGTACAATCAAAACCAGCATCAGAAGTTCATTTTTATCTTATTTGATGTCTTCTAATATTCCTTTGTACTATTTTAAGACATTCAACCAAGAAAAGATTTCCAGGCAAGAACAATTTTTTTTTTCCAATACCTCCTGCAGTACCTCCTGGATCATTTGATTTCTCCCGAGCCAATTTTCTTTACAGACTCCAGCATATGGTTGAAAATGGGAAAATCAGCATACTTTGCATGCAGATTTTGAAGACTGACACTTGATGATTAACATGCCTTAAACTTGACAAAACAATGACAATGGAGGCTGAAGCCATCAATTGTAGGAACAATCAAAGTAGAAACAACCAAACTAGGCCTGCAATATTGCACACCCACAACCAAATACATCTTCAACTAGCATTTAATAACTTAACTTACACAAAAAAAAAGCCAAACTCAAGTGTATGTGTTGCAGCCTTATATTGGAATTGAAAAAGACAGTCCATGCACAGTCTTTATTTCTTTTAGACATCACTGGACAGAGGAAACAGTTACCACCAGAATGATAAATGGCATCACAACTAACGTATTAACTGTATTAGAATAATTTTAAGGCAATACCAGTCCCCAGAAGGCAAAACTCACTTCTTCTAGCTCTTTGTCATCATTTGATCTTATAATCAAATGAAAGGTGATTCATAATTACAGCGTGAATTGTAAGAGCTCAGGATTCAACTTACTTACTCTGAGCTTTGAGAATAAAGAGAGTTTTGTTCTCTTTTCTGTATGTTTCAAGTATTTCCTCATCGTTGCAGTGATTTGCCATCCTTTTCACAGGGCAACTAATCCAAACCAGTGCCAATCCAACAAGTTTGGCACTGAAAAAAAGTCAAAGTGGCAATAGTGACAAAAGCAACAGTACTTTAACAAGTATTAAGCAATGGCTTTCACTCTTTTGGACTTGTGGCTTTTTAATCGTAAGCCTAGTTAGGAAAGGTGCATATACTACTGCTGCTGATGAAATATTGTTCACATAAGCTGTTAAAAAAAGGGCCATTTTTAAGAAATCTATTGCTTTGGAAGGGAAGGTGTAGTAGGTTTTTTTTCCACTAAGCTTTTATGTGTAACGGCAAACGAACTCCATAACTGGAATTACAAGCACTTGCTCACTTTGCTTGTTTCCAAGGTCAAGTAAAGCAAACCTCTAGGGTTCATATACCACAATCTATTTACTGGACAGCTCTATTGCAAATGGGAAAGGTGGTGCTGTGCCATGCTCACCTAATCTCAGGTGACTAGGATTTTGGCTATCTTGCATAGCATACCTTAATGTGAAAAAAAAGTTGCTCTCCGCCCTGCGACTGTACCATGACTGTGATCTGTGCCTAGTGAACAAGCAATTTTCATGCTGCAAGTCACTGCCATTTATTTGAAAAAGCAAATTTCTGTTCTTTTCCATATCCCTCACTTCTTGTGAGTTCTCCCCAGTACAAGAGGGATGTGGAGCTGCTGGAGAGAGTCCAGCGCAGGGCTACCAGGATGATCAGGGGCCTGGAACATCTGCCCTATGAGCAAAGGCTGAGGGAGCTGGGCCTGTTCAGCCTGGAGAAGAGGAGGCTGAGGGGGGACCTGATCAGCGTGTATAAATACCTCAAGGGAGGCAGTGAGGAGGAGGGGGCGGCCTCTTTTCAGTGGTGGACAGAGACAGGACTAGAGGAAATGGCTTCAAACTGAAGCATCGGAAGTTCCACAGGAACTTAAGGAAGCATTTCTTCACTGTGAGGGTGACAAAGCACTGGAACAGGCTGCCCAGGGAGGTTGTGGAGTCTCCTTCTTTGGAGATCTTTAAAACCTTCTTGGATGCAGCCCTGTGCCACGTGCTCTAGGTGACCCTGCGTGAGCAGGGGGGTTGGACTCGATGACCTCTGAGGTCCCTTCCAACCTTGGGTATTTCTATCATTCTATGATTCTATGAAATGCATCTGTTGAGCTGTGTAATGAAGACAGGCCTACTGATAACAGGTTTTTTATTCATAGTTATTCATGCTAGTATTCATAAGTACTGTGTCATTTAAAAAGATGCCCTAGGAGTTGCAGTGGGGAAAGCGGGCACGGTGAGTGCACCCACCTGCCCTCCACAGACGGGCTGGCGCTGGGCGAGCGCATCAAGGAGCGTGCTCTGGTTGCTGCTTTGCTGCCCTGGGGGGAAATGGGGACCGAAACAAGGCAGGTGGTGCACACCAGGAGTCCCGCGAGGCAGCAGCACGCGACGCGCCCGGTGAATCAGGAGCGGCGGTGCCGGCCCACGAGGGGAAAGGCCACCTCGCGCCATGGCCGCGGAACCCCCCGGACCAGGGCAGCGAGGGGGCCAAGCCGCAGCCAGGGCGGCTGCAACGCGGGGCTAACCGCCAGCCTCACCAGCGGCAGCACGCAGCGGCCGTTGGGCCACGCCCCGAGCCGCCGGGCGGCCGTTGGGCCACGGAGCGGCCGCTGGGCCACGCCCCGAGCCGCCGGGCGGCCGTTAGCGGGGGCGGGGGGGGTGGTGCCGGCCTAGTGAGCTCATCAAGGGGCGCCGTGGCGGGTGGATGACGGAAGAGCTCGTGGTGGGAGTGACAGGTAAAGCCGTTGGGCACGAGGCCCGGCCCGGCCCGGCCCGGCCCGGCTCGGCTCGGCTCGGCTCCCGCGCCTCTGCCCGGTCCCTGCTCCGGCGCGGCTCCCCCGCGGCCACGCGCCCCCCCCCGCGGCCACGCGCCCGCCCTGGCCAACGCACCCGCTGCCCGCGCGGGTCCGGCCCGGCGCTGCCCGCGCGGGTCCGGCCCGGCGCTGCCCGCCCGCCCGCCCGCCGCCGTCGCGAGCGCCTCTGGGCGCCGTAGGGGACAGTGGCCGCCTTTGCCCTGGTGACAGCGCCGCGCGCTGCTGCCGCGGGGCTGGCCTTCGGGAGGCAGGACACGAGGTGCGCAGCACCTGCGGTAGCCAGCCCTCGTCCCTGTGTGCTGGCGCTGCCTTCGGCTGTGCCCTCCTTGTAGCACGCTGGTCTTAAATATAATTTCCTGAAAGAGCTTTAAGTACAATCGTTCTAAAAACTCACCAAAGGTGGCATGCGTACTGCTCTTCTCACCAGTCACATCTAGCACTTGGAGATGCATATGTAAAACTCGTACTGTTCCAGCAAGTGGCGTTTTGCAATTCACCTGTGGATTTTTTATTAGCTGTATGTCAAGTCCTTTATCTCAGGATAATTCTTAGGATAATTCTTAGTTCTGCCGAGCTCATCATTAGTCTGCAACAGAGCTTTTCAATGCCAGCATTGGAAAGAGTTTATTTATTTGTTGATTTATTTATTTAATGGACTAGATAACTACACAGAGTAACAAGCAGTCATACAAGTTCTGCATAGATTCACCTTGGACACATCTCTATAGGAATACTGCCTTCCTTGCCTGCTCTTGCGAAAATTAGATCCCCTTCATTGTGTACTTTAGTGTAATTAAAATCCTGTAATGCTGCTCAATATGCTGAAATGATGTTGTAAAATGCAAAGTAAGAAGTTTCACCTTTACACAAACAAGTCTTACATAATCATAGCAAGGGTAGATGTGCAAGCAGGAATCTGCAAAACGTTCACTTGAAAATGTTTGGCTGTGGTTAATGACTTACGTGGGTTTTACTACAAAAACTGCAAATGGGCTAAGTATCAGTGTACTCAGGAGTGGGTTCATGGTGCTTTTCTTAGCTCTATTAATATGTTTTGGAATTGATCTTTGGTGAGTTATGTTTTTCTTGGGAAATGGGTAATTTTTGAGGGAAAAGGGAAAGTTTGATGTCCTTGGGTTTTGTTCTTATATGAGTTGATAGAAGGAATAGCTGGTAATCTTGAAGAGAGGAATATACTTCCTTTGTTATTATCTTGTGCTTGGTGAAGAATGATTTCCATCATGTTTATTATTTTTGTAGGTCACAGACTGGAGAGGAGGCTTCTGAAAAGCCATCATTACCTTTGACAGAGAATGTTCTGCATTGAACTTGTCCCATTGAGGTTTTATTGTGGTGTGTGTCAGTTTTTTTGGTGACTTCCAGTGAAGTGGAAGCTGTTACGTACAGAATGGGTAGCAGTTGTTAAACAACAGAAAATTCTATTGGATTCTGCCTTGTTTTCCCCGTAGAAAAGTCCTTACCTATGTCTTGCTTAAAACACCCTACCTATTTAAGTATGTGGAAGAAAAATAAAATTGAAACTATTGAAAAATATGTGTATATGTTGCTTAATATTTAAAGACTAATATTACTGTTACCACAAAACTGTCTTGCAGGTAATATCTTGCTGTGTTACATTTTGTGAAGGAAAAAAACCCTACAAATCTCTATTTGGGAGAGCTTGTTAAAAGAGGATTAATTAAAAACTAAATAAAATTACTAACAGGAACATTTATCCAAAAGCCTTTTTTTTATTTATTTCTTTAAATGTTAGGTGGAGAGCAGTGTGGGTTTACACCTGCATGTTGAAACCAATTAACTTAATTTTTATGTAGGGACAAAACAAATCATTTAAATTAAAGTAAACAGAACCCAAACATGGCTTTAGTTTACACTGTCTTTTAAATGTGGATGAAAAGTATGTTTACTCATATGGAATAGCATCTAAATAATGCTGTGGCATGCAGGTAGGTCTGTGGCCCTGAAATACTTTTATATTTTCTAATGAACATGTGTGAATACAGCAGACAAACATATCAGTGTCAGAGATCTTGTTTGCAGCCTAGAATATTAGCTTAAATTGCAAGTTATACTGCCTATTCCCAGGCTGTGGAACAACTGGACATGGAGACACTAGTCTGACTATTGTTCAAAGGGATTGATTCTGGCAGGATAGTTGGGAGAAATATCTTCAAAAAAATCAGTCATAAATTGGTGCTTTTTTTCTGGCGGCATTAGTTTTCTTGGCACCTTGATTAGTGTAAACTTCTATTTAATTGCTTTAATTGGCTATTATTTCAGGGAATGTGTGTGTTGTCTGAAAAGCAGAAAACCTAAGGTAGACATGCACCCAGCTTGGATATTAATACCTGTTACTTGTGTCAGCATTTGTGTGTGAGAAAGATCGTGTAGCTCTGTGCACAAGAAATGTCTTGGTGGATTTTTTTTTTTTTTTTTTGAGTGCTAGACCTATATATATATATATTTGTGTGTGTGTATGTGTATATATATTTGTGGTTGTGAGAATAATCATGTATCAACTAGTTAGCATATTAGAATTTTTGGAGCAGCTTTTTAATACTGGAGAATACTCCTTTGCTTGGCAGATAAATATAGAATTATAGCTGCCTCATTTTGTTAAATGTTGGTTCTCTTGATCTTTTCCTCTTATATGGCCCTCTCTTTTATTCATTTCTGCTTTCTGAGGTTTTGGAGTGCAAGTATGTGCTTGGAAAAGGACAAGAAGACTGTGTTCGTTTTCTATTTCTGGATTATGTCAGTGCATTACATCTCTAGTGATCACTTATTCTTTGTTAAGAGTCTTCATTTAAAGTAGTATTTACATTTTGTTTTTGTAGTTAAATTGATATTCTTATAGTCCAATTGTGTCCATTTGTAGCTTTCTTGGTGAAATATTCAAGAGCCTTTGTAAAATGTGCCGGGAAATGTATCTAGTATTATTTAATTGACCACATTAACGGTTTATTTTATTTTCATGCATGGATAATTTAGTCATTCTTTATTGGATTTAGACAAGACACACATTTTTTCCATTCAAACTTAACAGACACAAAACTTACCAATATCTAGTGCTTTAGCCTAGTTTCAGTCTTGCTGGGAGTTTGAGTTCTGCAAGTGGGCATATAGCTATGGAATGTCTTTTGTACTCTTTCAGAAAAAAAATTGTCTTAAGTTTTGAAGCTTGGGCTTCAAATCTCTTTAAAATCAGTGGAATAGGACCCCAGTCGCTCTGAAGTCTGTTGTGTGTGGGGACACAAGAGGTAAAATGGTCTGTGTACATAGTTGTTTATAGTTGGTAGTTGTTATAAACATCAAAAACTTTTTTTTTTTTTTTCCTTTCATTTGCTTCAGCATAGTAGTTACTACCTGGATAGATAGTAGTTAGTGCTGGATCTCCCAACAGGTTCAGATGATAATCTGTTTTCTTGTGCAAATTTTTAAAGTGGAATTACACACAGACAGGAATGGCCAATAATCAGTAACTGAAAATAACAGCTTCCTAGGATAACAGGAGGTCAGTGTAAATTACTATAACTAATAATTCTGATTTTTTTAAAGGTTATTTTCATATTTAACTACTCTGTCCTGTATAATATTTCTTCAATGTTTTTTTTTCTTATTTCTACTAGAGATGTTTCCCAGGTAGTTTACTTGTATCTTTTATTTTTAGATTTGTCCTGAAGAATTTGTCCACTTTGTCCTGAAGAGTAATGTTATATTGCCAAGTTCTTCCCCTCTCCTATAGCAAAGCTGCAAAAACTTTGTATTAGTAACACAGAAATGACAGAAACCTTATTTTTTTTTTCCTGTAAACTCTTTTTAAGGATGTTTATTCCCCGCTCTTGTCTGCTTTTTTGCCTAGACACTCCTTTCTTAGATATGTTTTCAGAGGCATATGACTCTAATTCAGGCAGATACTGCCTGTGTTATGTGGAAAAGCAGTGTTGTAAAATTCCACTCAATGAAAGATCACTTCTCTTCTGTTGACTGTTCTTTGTGCCTGTTGCTCAATTGTATTGTGCACAGATGTCGTAGACTGACTATTCTTTTGGGCCACCATCTGCTGTAATTGTTACTTATGCTTTTGCAAACACTTTAAAATATTAAAATGTACAACCTAGCAATTAACTCAAATATTATTCAAACTATGAAGTACTTTTGAAAAAGAAGGTGCATTGAATGTATGGTAGATGTAAAAGCTATTCTGTAATAATAATGTAGATTCTTAGTACTCCTAAATTAATAATTTGTTACTTTGTGAGATTACAAGAACTATGAATTATAAATATATAAACTATGAAAGCAATTGTCACGAGCTCAAGTTAGAAGTGAAGTTCCTAACTTGTTGTGATATTTAGGCCGCAGCTTATGATTTCAGATTTTTATAAGCAATTTGCATTACACTTGTAAAAAAATGAAAACCGGATATTCTCTTCACATGCAGACTATACATAAGAATATTGCAGATGACAGTGTGGTGTAAAAAGAAATAAAAATGACTCCAGCATCTTCAGTGTGATGGCAGTACCTTGAGATGTGCATAAACATCTCAACATGTTTTTCCCTGTGCCACGTGCTCTAGGTGACCCTGTGTGTGCAGGGGGGTTAGACTCGATAACCTCTGAGGTCCCTTCCGACCTTGGGCATTCTATGATTCTATGAACATTTTGAGATGTACATAAGGAAGAAACTTGTGTTATTAAAATCTTCTAATAATGGCTTACACCAGCATATTTAGAAAGCAGAAGTAAAAGATCAACTCAGATATCTAGAGGAAACTTCCTAAACATACAGCATAAATATTCAATAGCTTCAACAGTTAAGATGGTGTGTTTCTTCTACAGTCTAAGTACTGTAACTGCAGAAAAAAAAAAGGAAAGAAATGCAGAATGAATAGAAGCTCAGTTATGTGTGTTACAAAATTGGACCCAAAATAACTATACCTTGATGACCATGGAGCTAAATGCATATAAATGGTTTCTGTTTGTAAAGAAAATCCTTTAAAGCTATTTAAATCTATTTAAATATTAGTAGCAACGCAGGATGTATTATATGAGCATGTGAAAAATGTATGTGAATACACAGGGCAGACTTTCCATTTGTGTTTAGTTAGTGTATTCTGTTCTTTTTGTCTAAATGAAACAAAACCCCTTTTTCTCATTCTGTCTTGCAGACCCCAACTCCTCCCAGTGACAGAGGAGAATGTTGAGCAACAAATGTTAGTCTGAGTTCCGTGATCAAATACCCTTTTTGGGAATTAGTTGTGCACTTTTTCAGAGTCTGCATTCAATTAATCAGAAGTAGGAAAGAACATTGCCTTTGTGTGCCTAGGCTTCACTTGCAAATACGCTTAGAGTTGCAGCTCCTACTGAGTTTGCTTAGAATTTTGATTAGCTGAATTTTAAGGCTTATAGATAAAAACATGTTAAAATGATTCTACTATGATTTATGTGAATATTTGGGAAGACTTTGCTGCAGAAGGCAGAGAACTTGCATTTGGTCTCTATTGGAATCTCATAATGAATTATCAATAATGACCAGCTCTGTTCCAACATGTCCAAGTTATCATTTATAAAAGTCGTCACAGTTTAAATAAAGAGGGGATCCTCAAATCTACTGTCATAACTCCTTGCTGTGTGACTGAATATTGTTTTTCTACGTACTTCCCGCGTAGCCTTGCATCTGTTGTCTTCTCTGAGCTCGTGCACACTTCAATGGATGATACTTGGCAGCTGAGGGGCAGTTTATGTTTGGACATTAAAATTCAAATGCAACATCAGCAAGTTGTTAATTATCGTTGAAACAGCAGTACTGATGCAAAGTTATAAATGATCAGCAAGTGCAGAATAACATATATCTTTGACCTATTCAGTTACTGATGCCCTTGTGGTCTTTCTAAAGAATAAAAAAATAGCTTTTTTTTTTTTTTTTTTTTTTTCAGCTTTGATAGGACATGCTGAGTTAATTCCTAGCCTCCTCTTTTGCTGAAATACTTGCTTGGTTCCATTAGTTTTTTGTTGTTGTTGTTATTGTTCATTTTTTTCCTTTTTATCCTTTTTATCTTTTTCCCTTGTTTTTTTTTTTTTTTTTTTTTTTGTTCCTTTTGTCATCTTGTGATCCTTTGCTGCAAAAGCTAGGTATGCAATTATTAGCTGCCTTGATCTACCTTTTTTTTTTTTTTTTTTTTAAACACTAATAGACTGTGAATTTGGGCCAAACAGTTCTTTTCTGAGCTTTCTTGTTGGATAAAGCTGAGACATTTCTCCAAAATGGTTCAGATACAATGCTGGATAAGCTAAGCATTGGCCTGCAGAGAAGTAGATACCCATCTTTTGTGGAATGCCACCAGGTACTTTAATTTCATAAATTAGTAGTCCTATTAAGCCAAATGCATCTGTTCATCTTTTGTGAAGCTAAATTGTTACATAAAATAGCTCTGGGCCCAAATTAAACATTTAAATCATTTTTTTCCGTAGCTCTTTAGTCAGTAACTATCATTTTTATGCCTTAAAATATGTTTAATAAAATGTTTTCAATTCTGTGTAGCCTTGTACTGATTTTCTGTGGTGCAAATACTGTATGTTTTCCAAAGATGTATCATATTTTTAATAAATTTATTCTTAATAAAACAGATGTAAATAAAATAGGATTAAAAAGCACAACTGTTTCCTACCTGTGTTAGTATTTGCATCCTTTTTATCTGGAAAATTCTTTAACATCGATAATATTTATCATCTCCTATCAGTTGCTTTGTTCTGACATGAGCCTGCGGTTTTAACTAAACAACAGATATTTTTATTTATTATTTTTATATATTTATATTTATATTTATATTTATATTTATATTTATATTTATATTTATATTTATATTTATATTTATATTTATATTTATATTTATTATTTGTTGTTGATATTTTGTAATCACTGGAAAGAAGCACTGGTCGCTTATTTTTAAGTAGATTATTTAATTGCATTTTTCCCTAGGTGACTTATTATGTAGCGGTTTAGCTTCACCAATACACAAGAGGGCACACTTACTTTGGAATATAAGCCATTTGGAATATAATTAGTCAAACCCTTATTATTTGAGATAAATCAGTATGCAAATAAAATAATAAAAATAAAGTGTGAAATTGAGTGTAGTTTCTAAGAAATGTTATTTATAAATATTTTTATGTGTGCTAAAAAACATTAACTAACCTTCCAATAAAATCCTTTAGTTTAACTGAATGAAAATTGTGAACTTCTATGACTGATGATTAGTGAAAATTGATTTCCAGAAAGTTTTTTTTTACCATATGTCACTTTTTTTTAAAAAAAAACAACAAGTTGCACACAAATCGTTCTAAAAATAAACATTCACATGGTCAAGTAGAATTCCAGAATTCTAGTTCAAGGTTTTTAAAGTTTTTGAAGGGGTTCATAACATATTTTTTTTTCCTAGTCTGCATTGTAGTTTTTATTTTGTCTCTGAAATGAGCACAATGCTTTCTACTGTATCCATAAAGGTATGGAGTGGGGCTAAAAAGTGATCTTTTTTTTCCCCATATGTTGTTTTAAACATCCTTCCCCTTCCTTCCGCTCCCCATTTTTTTTTTTCCCCTGTACTAATGTTGGCTTTCAATTCTGACTAACGATTAGACTTCACTAACCATTTGGACTTGTGTCCATATATTCCCTTTTTCTATTACTGCATTTCTAGGATCTAGTATCTCTCTAGATCCCATAAGCATTTTGAAAATTTGGCTTAAGATGTCTTTAGAGAAGTGTTTTGACTCTTTTAGAAGTTAGTGAAGGCAATATTTTGTGGTTACCTATCCAAATACAGGCAATTAATGTTTTTAAGTAGTCACCCTGAATAATGTGCGATCAACCTAATACTGCAGCTGTGAAATATGTAATAGAGATATATATTATACAGAAGGAAGCTAGCAGCCTCAAACCATGCTGTGATCTGACTGCTTCTTCACATACTTCCTATCTTGAAATTTCTTGCTAAATTGACCCTGAAGCTGAAGGTTAATATTCGACTTCCTTGTTCTTGTTGGCTCAGCTTGTTGGCATTCCAGGTGTCTAATGAAAATTTAAAGACTGTTTCCTGCGAGTCACTGCAGTCTACTCATCATTCTTAAAATGATGCATTTCTGTTCTTAAACTTTCTTTGCTTCTTATAACTTCCTGAAATGTTTACTTAATGCCTCAGTTCAACACAACAACAAAAAAAAAATGTGCAGAATATGAAAAGGGATATACTGTGTATTTTTTAATATAATGCAATGAATTACATGTGATATGCAGGTATATGTGCAAGACAGGTTAATTTCTTTTTCTCTGGCCCTCTAAAGAGGCCAGCTCCATCATGACCCGTTCAAGTAGAGGGAAAAACCTGTTAGTTTTTTTAACCTTTTCTATCTATGTCTTAGCATTTCTGACTTCAGCAGCCTCTCCTCCACTGCTCATGTGCTTCCTTACCAGTTTTAGTGGCCACCTCCTAGCCTTGTTCCATTAATAGACTTGCAATTTGTCAAGAAATCTGTTTAACTACAGGACATTAAGGTAGACTGAATGAATTGTTAGACAATTGATTTGTCTAACAATTTGTAGAAGAGAAAAATAATCAGTAGGGACTTGTCAAGACTAGTTGTTAAAACAACCTGATTTCTGTCTCTTAAAAAATGGCTGGATTACTGGATAATGAAAAAAAAAATCAAAAAAAAAAAAAAAAAAGATACTGTTTTCACTTTGCCTTTGGACAGACTGTTGTGTCATATGGTAACTTTCATTAACTTGACTATGAATTGAATTTTGTCCATAATTTAAAAAACATGTTTAGTCAAACTCTAGAGGACACTTTGAGCATTCACCAGTAATTGACTTTTCAACTCTTTGAGCATTTTAAGTGTATTTCTGCATACTTGAGTGTAGATGAATCTATCCTCGTTCTAGTTTAGCTTTTCTGTAGACTATAGATACAATGGCATCATTGGCTTAAATTTGTCCTAATATGAACGGCAAATGAAAGGTCTTCTGCTGCATGTTGCTGCATATTCTTGCATCTTCCCCTGAGTTATTTTTTGCACTTTTGTAGATAGATGCCTAGAAATGAAAGACGAAGGCTGGGCAGAAATTTGAGGAAGAATGAGGGTATTTTTGTTTTGTTTTGCTTTTTCTCCCAATCCTCTCAGGCTCAGCCGCTATCTTGTGAATCCATATTTTCACATATTTTGTACTTGCATGAATAAAATGATTAGCAGAGGTCATTATGGAAATACTGCAAGCACTGCAGAGAGATCAAGATATAAACTGTATTGAAAAATATTGAGCTGAAATCTTCAAGTTGCAAATCAATGGCAGTGAGTAAAAGTGTTGCAAAAAGAAACTGCATGTGCAAAGCTCAGAGAGTTACCCTGTGATTATAGCAATATTGGATCAGGTCTAGTCTCGAGAGAACACTGAGGTTTAGAGGTTTAGCTTACTCGAAACAACCTTTCCAGCCTTAGCAATACAAATACTGATTGTCCATCCTGTTCTGTGGGATTTCTAATTCAATATTTACAAAGCTGCAACCTTAAGAGTTCAAGAAACTAACAGTGATGCAGGAAACACCTTGTTATCACTAAAAAGCTAGTGTTACACGTGATTTTCTTTTCAGAAATCTATGGTGCTAGTCTGAGGGTTGGACTAATGAAGGCTAAAGTGAGTATATTCTGCAAATGGTTACACATTTTTTTTTTTCAAATGTGTGATCCTGCAAGGTTGCTATGGAGTTATTTTGTTTTGTTTTCCCTCTGAAAAAAAACCATCCATCAAATAAAAAGTTGTGAAGCTATTGTTTAAAATACTAGTAAGACTTACTTCATTCTATTATTTTACATGGCAAATATTTGGAATTGTGTTAACTGTCATGCTTCTGTAAGTTCATTATTTTGAAAGCTCCACTCATATGCAGTCTTTTATTCATTTTACCTAATTTTGTTATTTTATACAATATTGTAAGATTAAATAGAGTGGTGTACAAAGAACAATGGTGGTTTAGGCTTTTCAGTTGGCAGTAGAAATGTTCTGTTTACAAGCCTTGCTGATGGTTCACTATGTGTTCCTCCATAAGAGGCTTTATCTCTGTGGTTCTCTCATGCTTTTTGTCTTACATTCAGGTAAAGTGAAGACCATCACTGCGTTTCCAAACTTAAATTTGGTGATAGTTAGGAAAAATGTGGCAACAATGAATGTAGTGTTCCTACCTCCAGAGAAAGGAGGTCTGTAGTAGAGATACAGAATCAAGTGGGCGGTATGACTGATTGAAGGATCATAGCAATTACCATAGTAACCGTTTCTTTCCAATTAGTTACAAATGACAGTTTCTGTATGTCTCATAAGACCTAATGCTGCTGGTTGGAAGTCACTGAATTGCGGCCCTTGAGTGGGTTGATTTCTCACCATCTGCAGAGTTGCCCAGTATAAGAATGTTAGAAAACAAACTCTTCATGTTAATCGCATGTTAACACAGCAGCTGTGAGGCTCACTGGTGGCTCCAAGGTTTAGCTTCATTTTTTTTCTTTCTTTCTTTGTTTTAGCTGATTTTTAATATATTTTGGCCTACTTACTTATGTTATATAAATAGGTATGTTCCAGTTACTGGAACTGGGATTGAACAATCATAAGTTACTTAAAGTTAGCCTCTAAAACTAAACATTTTTGATTTTTGTTTTTAAATTATATGTCCTTAACATTTCTTAATTTGTATAACTCTACAGTAGCACAAAAATGCTTAAAGCAAATATTGCTTGTTCTGCACGACTGTGATAGGGATATAGAGAACATGGAGAAGTTGTAGTTTTATGATGTGTATTCTGTAGATGGTGGGTATTCTTACCTTGTTATTTGATGATCAGTAATTCTTTGGAGAGTCTAGGCATGGACCAGATAATACAGAAATAACATAAATTGCAACCAATTACAACCAATTGTTTGGTTGTTGTCTTTTTTTTTTTTTTTCTCTGTATGAAGTCAGTATGCATATGTGTATTTACAGTTGAATACTGTAAATATGTTTGGTATTTTGCTGGTGTTTGGTTAGCTGTGGGTATGGATGGCTACACTCAGGAACTCACTCCCATTGACATCAGATAGCCAGAAGTTCACACTGGAATTGTATCCAGGATTGCTAAATAGGTTCATGTTCATATTTCCCCTTAGATTTAAGCATTCTCTTTAATATCATTTTCCATCTATTTGTGAGGAATATCCCATCTGAAGTCCATGAACTTTGAAACTCCTAATAAGGGTACAGTGCAGTTCACTGAACTTTATAATATAACTGCTATTAAGAAAAAAAAAGAAAAAACCCACGACTGGTAAAAGTATATTAAAAATATCATTTAAATTAAAAGCATGTACATTTATCTTGCCTTAAAACCTTAAAATTAAGTTTCTTTCCTGCTCAAAACTGTACTCATGACCATCTTTACTTAATTACTTCCCTTCTTTTGCTTACCACATTACTTCACAGAATGTGATTCCCAAATGTGATGCTTTACTGGCAAGTAAAATTATCATACACAGAGCTTTTTGATAATGAAATATCAATATGGACCTATTGAAACAAGTAGTGAGCTCTCAGAACAGAGTAACATGCCTCCTTCTTTTTCGTAGTGTTCTGATGTAGTGTAGACTCCTTCAAAGTATTTAATGAAAAAATTTCCACAGAGATTCAGAAGTCAAGGTACTTGAAAATGTGCCCTTTAGTTACTCATGCTTGGAGATGGAGAAGGATCTTAAAATGCTCAGTAGAGTTTTTGAAATCTGAGATATCAAAACTAAGGAGATAAGGGATAGAAAAGCTTAAACACACAGGATTACTTTTCTTTTAAAATTCAGTATCAAAGTGTATGCAGAAATAGTTGTTTCTTGTCTACAAGTGTGTTCCCTGTATCAGTTGGTCTAATCCTAAACCTGTGATCAGATGTGCTAATTTTAATAAAAAGTTGACCTGAAACTTTCAGCTACAGAAAATCATTGTCTTGCCTTGTATTTTTAAGTCTCATTAGAATAGCGGTTGTTTGTTACCAACTGCCTCTTGAATGTCACAAATTTCATAGTTTTGTGTTGTTTTAAAATGTATTTATATTTATAGAATTTAAATTTTTGATAATACTTCAATTAATTGCTTTTTCAATTTAGACTGAGTTTACTGGAATGATACTGTTTGTCACTTTAATCTGTCCTGTTAATTAACATTATTTAATCTGGCAGACATCTAAATCGAAACCTAATGCTGTTTTGTAGGCATTTTGTTGCAATTTCGCTATTTATTTTAAGGTGTTCGGAGGTGTTTCTTAAGGTAGCAGAGATTTGAATGAAATTTGATGTAATGAGCTTAATACTATTGAGGCGATAAAGAGCAAGAAATGAATCAGACCTTCCATCTGAAAACCTGAAAAAAAACAGGGATAGAAGTGTTTGGTGTTTGGCTTCATACTCTAAGAATCACAGAATCCTTAAGGTTGGAAGGGATCTCTAGAGATCTTCTAGTCCAACACCCCTGCACATGCAGGATCACCTAGGGCATTTAGTACGGGATTGCATCCAAGCATTTGTTTATTTATTTTAACTATAGTACTGGTATTTTATAAAGTCAGTATCAGTATTAAACCTGTTATCAGCCTGTTTCAGGTATCTGTGCAGATCAGAATTTCTTGAATGCAACTTCATTATTTTTTTTCTTTGTTTTTTCCAATCTTTGTTTCCTTCCTCTACAACAAATACAGTTAACCTGTCAGAAGCATAAGGTTTGGTGGCAAGAGTGAAGATATGGATATGGGAAAGGATGAAAATATGGATATGTGGCATTAAGCACAAGTGTCACAGATGTAGTGCTGTGCTCCCGGCACAGCACTGGAAACCTTTAGTTGTTCTACTATTCCCAGTTAGGTTTCAAGGGTAAGTCATTGTAATTGCTATGTGATACTTCAGATGTTGTGCATCCACCAGCTTGACGTTTGCAATATCTTTGCTGAGTTATTGCTACAACTCTTCCTCAGTATTTTAGTCTGCATTTGTGTTCCTAAATCTTTTACTCCACGTTTTAAGTGTTAAAAGTCTTATTTAAATAGGAAGCAATCACTGTTATGCTATTAGGGTAGAATGTGCATTTGCATTTCAGGGTGGATCCTGAGCAAAATTGCCTTCTGAAAGTACACACAGATGTGTATATCAGGGCAGTGGAAACTGCTAAGTGTTTCACGGATATATGAAATTTGAAAGCACTTGAAATAACAAGCAGATACACTGAATAGTAAGATGCTTAAGATCAGAAAAAAAACAATATTGGAAAACTTCTTATATGGATAGAGAAGTATCTACTAGAAATATTAAAAAAAAAAAAAAAAAAAGTAAGTGTTCATCAGAGTGTTTGGAGTTTACTGGGATATTTGAGTAACAGACTTCTGAAGTGAGCCGTGTGTCCCAGACAGTTTTACTGGTGTTCCTTAGTGCAAGGCGACTTATGTCAAAATGAAATAAAGTGTTTTCGTCAACTCATCTTCAACAACATCCCCATGAGATGTTTATCTAAGTGACAGAAATCCACTGAGGAAGAGAGAGACTTGCAATGTTGTGTGCTTTGTCTGGAGTTTTGCTCAGCCTCTCTCCATCATCTTTGAGAGGTCCTGGAGAGCAGGGGAGGTGCCCGAGGACTGGAAGAGAGCCAATGTCACTCCAGTCTTCAAAATGGGCAAGAGGGAGGAGCCGGGCAATTACAGGCCGGTCAGCCTCACCTCTGTCCCTGGAAAGGTGATGGAGCAGTTCATCCTAGAGAGAATCTCCAGGCATATGGAGGAGAAGAAGCTGCTGAGGAGCAGTCAGCATGGATTCACCAAGGGGAAGTCATGTCTGACGAACCTCATAGCCTTCCATGATGGGGTGACAGGCTGGCTGGACGAGGGGAGAGCCGTGGATGTTGTCTACCTTGACTTCAGCAAGGCTTTTGACACTGTCTCCCATAACATCCTCATACGGAAGCTCCGGGAGAGTGGACTAGACGAGTGCACGGTGCGGTGGATCGAGGGCTGGCTGGATGGCAGAGCTCAGAGGGTGGTGATAAATGGGGCCGAGTCCAGTTGGAGGCCTGTGGCCAGTGGTGTCCCCAGGGGTCAGTGCTGGGCCCAGTGCTGTTCAACTTGTTTATCAATGACCTGGACGAGGGCACGGAGTGCACCCTGAGCAAGTTTGTGGATGACACCAAGCTGGGTGGAGTGGCCGACACTCCGGAGGGCTGTGCTGCCATCCAGAGGGACCTGGACAGGCTGGAGAGGAACCTCATGAGGTTCATCAAGGACAAGTGCAGGGTCCTGCACCTGGGGAGGAATAACCCCAGGCACCAGGACAGATTAGGGCTTGACCTGCTGGAGAGCACCTCCACGGAGAGGGACCTGGGAGTCCTGGTGGACACCAAGTTAGCCATGAGGCAGCAGTGCCCTCGTGGCCAAGAAGGCCAATGGGCTCCTGGCTGCATCAGGAGGATGTTGGCAGCAGGTGGAGGGAGGGGATCCTGCCCCTCTGCTCAGCTCTGGGGAGGCCGCACCTGGAGCACTGGGGGCAGTTCTGGGCTCCCCAGGACAAGAGGGACGTGGAGCTGCTAGAGAGGGTCCAGAGAAGGGCAACCAGGATGATTAAGGGAATGGAACATCTCTCGTATGAAGAGAGGCTGAGTGAGCTGGGCCTGTTTTCTCTGGAGAAGAGAAGGCTGAGAGGGGATATGATTAATATGTATAAGTTCAGGAAGGGAGAATGCAGGGAGGAAGGGGACAAGCTGTTCTCACTGGTGGCCAGCGACAGGACGAGGGGTAATGGCCACAAGCTGGAGCACAAGAAGTTCCGTCTCCAGGTGAGGAGCAACTTCTTTACTGTGAGGGTGACAGAGCAGTGGAACAGGCTGCCCAGGGAGGTTGTGGAGTCTCCTACTCTGGAGGTCTTCAAAACCCGCCTGGATGCCACCCTGTGCCACATGCTCTAGGTGTGCCTGCTTGAGCAGGAAGGTTGGACTAGATGATCTGTAGAGGTCCCTTCCAAACTTAAATATTCTGTGAATCTGTGAATCTGTGAGTTCAGGGAACATAATAGCTTTGGGGGGGTTGTTTGTTTGTTTGTTGGTAGGAGCCCTTCTGTCACTGATGCTAGTGTAACAGTGGTATCCCCGTGGGACTGATTCTTACAGAAGCAATAGCAATCTTTGGGGAAGACTGAACTCTCTTGTGTTGACATTGGGAGCTCTGTGCAGGATGATTCCGCTGTTGAGGTGCATGACACAGCTGTGAAACGTTTTCACCAAAAGAACATCTGGTCACTTACAATGCTTAAACAGACTTGTGTGTATGACATGGATGCATCTCTGAACTGACAGAGAAGGAGCTGCAGGTCTTAACGGTCCCTTCCAGCTTCCTTTTCTTTAACTCCAGAAAGCAGCCAGAATGGCAATTAGCAAGCTAAAGCACGTAATTTTAGCTTGACAGTCGTAACTAAACAGAGAATGCATGAAAGTTAGAAACTTCTGTGATGGACTTCTGGCTATTGTTGCAACAGATGTTGATGTATTTTAATATTTTCTCACTTTTATAGATATTTGCGCATTTTCCTTTCCAGTGAGAAGACCTTTTGTTTGCTGTAAGAAGATGTTATCCACAGTGTTAATGGGTTTCCGGCTATTAAGATGTAGTGATATACCTGAAGTATTTAACTATAGATTTGAAAAATCTCCATGAGCAATCTCAAAGGAATATTTAGAATGCACTCATAGTAAATCGGCTCATTGTCTTGTAATTTACTAGAAGTGCTGATATGAGAGCAGTTGTAATGTGAAAAGTATATTAATCCCTGGAGTTATATTGTATGTATGAAATTGCTACTTTCAAAGTTTAAGACACATGGGGCAATTTGGACTCATTCTTGTTACTTGGAATCACAGTAGAAAAATAATCATCAGTTTTTGAAGTAACAAATTTGAAGTATAAATTTAGTATCTATAAGCCATGTAGTAATAAATTTGATATTGCATAGCAGTGTATAGTTTCTACAGGTTTGCTTGACTAGACAAGTGTCAGTGGGAGACATTATAGTTAAAACTTCTTTCTTTCATTTAAAAAAGAAACATTTGCATGAGATCTTCTGTGAAAAAATAAAGCTAGTGGTTCTTGATAGGAGATCTTGGAGGAACTAGCTTGATTCCATGCTATGGAGATGGAGGAGAAAATCCAACTGTGGCAATTCTACTTTTAGTAGAAACAACTCTGCTCTAACTTTTTGATACATCCATTCTAAAACTCTTGTCAAAGGATGCTTTTTTTTTTTTTCTCCTTTACAGAATAAGAGAGACATGGAAAAACTCCAATTAACTTCAATAATGTAGCATTTGCCAGAAGTTAGTTTTGGCACTGCAAGCCTGGATATCTTTTTACTTCCTTGAAACACTTTGTGTAAGAAATGACTAATAATTTGTGAAACAGTTGCCTCGCAAACTGGATCATGGAGAAGCAGCTGGACCCCATGAAGGATGACTTGCCTCTAATGGCCAACACTAGCCACATGCTTGTAAAACACTATACGTTAGACTTGGATGTAGACATAGAAAGTCAGAGTATTGAGGGCACCATCGTTTTCTTCCTTGAGACGGGGAGCAGGTACAGGAACAGCAGCAGCGCTGACGAGGGCGGCTGCCATTCACGGCCTGATGAAACCTGCAAAATGGGGGCACCTGAGCCCTGCCACGTCCCCGTGACAGGTCCAAGTGCCTGCTCATCTGAAGCAGAAGATAATGATTGTGCCGCCTCTGACAGAGGTGAAAAAGATACTTCTGATAAAAATGGTAACCATAGCAACGGGGAACAGGCTTCTGGGATTCCTGGTCTGAAGAGCTGCTGTGACACGGAGGATCCTGGGAGCACCGGGTTTTTGCTGGTGCTGGACTGCTGTGATTTATCCGTGCTAAAGGTTGAAGAGGTCGATGTTGCTGTGGTGGCTGATGCTGAAAAATTTACGGGGTCTGCCAAAGTAAGAGATGCTTCTGAAGAGCTGGGAGATCTCCAGAATCGGATCGTGCATGAACTTGTGACTTTACCTGCGCATCGGTGGCAGGAACAGCTGTGCTGCTACCGGCGCTGCAGCCACGCACCTGCGTGTGGAGAGCTTCCCTTTGCCACTGGCCCCTGGAGCCTGGAGATAAGGAAGCCAGGGATTCATGCTCCAAAAGACTTTCCTCATGCCATAAGAGTACGATACAGAACCAAACCAGAGGGACGATCTGTTACGTGGACTACAGACCAGAGTGGCAGGTATGTAGCTGTCAGCTGAAAAACTTTGTGTGCTTTAATTTTAAACATTTTTAAGCAGAGTCAATCACAGCAGAGCAGCTATGTGAGGAGGATGAGCCATCTCTTCCCTTCTCCTAACATGTCATCCTTGGTTTTAGTGCTGTTGCACTGTCACAGGAGCACAGTTGAGCCGTGCTCTGGAAACCTCAGTGTCCTTGCAGAGCTTAGACCTGGCTCAGTGATAGCCTGTGCTCATTCTGAGTGAAAATAGAGCATTGTTGCATATCAGATGCAAGTTTGTGCAGGGAATAGGGAATTCATACTTAGAGGAGGAGAATATATATGTGGTAGTTTATTATCACTTTAGCACTCTACATTCATTTACCTTTCTGTGTTAAGGCTCAGAGATCAGTACACAAAATATTTAATAGAATTATTCCCCAACCAGTTTTTTATCAATATTGTAATAGGTTTAGGGATACAGTCTTTTCCTGCTTAGTCTCTCTTAATCAACTTTTAAAATCTCCTTCATCTATTATGTAAAATGCATTGATGATAGCAAATGAATTGCAAACTGAGACTGTAAGAAGAATTGTTTTGTTATCCAGGTTTTGTGAAAGTATGCAATGCTGTGCAGAAATGTTCAAGATAAGTTCTTACTGGTAGGAAACTACATGCAGAGCAATATACTCTTGATATTTACAGTTTTAACATAGTTTTGCTGTGATGCTCAAAGCTGGATTTTAATGGGGAGCAAAGTTGGAAGATGAAGAAGGAAATTGGTCCAAGTGAATACTTGCTTTTCATTCCTGAGCTAGAGATTGATGTTTGCCTTTCATTTCAGTTATGCTAACATTAATTAAGAGGCGCCTCACTAACATCCGTAGTAGAGAAGGGCATGAAGCTTTTTAAGTGAGAGAGCTAGTATTTAGGCAACTTTATACTTAAAAGTGTGATCAGCCTCAAGCCCAAGAATGTCTTATTTATAACCTCTTACCCTTATGCCCTTCCTCCTTCACCCCTCCCTGCCTCCCCCCCAAAATTTGTTACGGGTAGGCATGCAGGAAATTTAGCTGCAAGTAAGGTATTTTCCCACAAAAATTCTGAGTTTTGACTGAAGAATACAAAGGTAATGCAATTACCAGTAATCACACATTGTATCAGTATTTCTCTACTCTTTTCTTAGATATTTCAGACCAACTTAAGCAACACTCCTCTGGTGTAGGACTCATCTTCTGTATGTTGCCACACATAAATGTTGTGTTGTCTTGATTTTTTCTTTCCTTTAAGCAATCTAAGTCACTAAGAACTTCTGAATCTTTCCCTTTTCGCTCCAAATCCCAATGCTTATTTTAGGGCATTTCATGGCAGTTGGACTCAAGCATAGAAATTTATGATCAGTAATGAAAAAGGATAAAACAATTTGTCCTGTGTCAGGTAGGCTCATGGTAGCATACAGTCTCAAGCTGCTTTATTTTCGGTCCCTGAAGGATATTGCAGAGTCTAGCCACTGGCAGAAAATAAGTTTTCATGTCACTCGCAGTTCTTTAAAGCTTTTTTTTTTTTTTTTTTTTTTTTTTAAATGTTGTGCACAATGAACCTGAAAGTATAATGACCGAGCTTGTTGTTCAAAATGCTGTCATATTTTTCTTCTTGTTTCAGTAAATGAAACCCATTAAAAGGTACATGGGAAGTGCTATTACAATTTATTCTCGTAGGATAATTCTTTAAATTGTTTCAAATTATATGTATAGTACTTTCCAGGCAGATATCAAATCCTGTCCTTAAGGAGATTATTATCTGTAGTTCTAACCCCTGGAAAAGAGTAAATAAGAAAGAGCAAACGCTGGGCAGTCACTGGCAGTACATTTCCTCTAATTAAATGTTTGAGTAGTGCTCTGATATTTACCCTGTGCACTAATTATTTTATGAGGACTTCCATTTTATTCAATTTAAACAATGGCTTGTATTGTAATTCACTAAAATATGTTAAAACAAAGCTTTGTGGGCTGGGTTTAGGCAAGTTGAGATATGAGTACGGAAACGTGATAGGGGCATTTTTGATACAGGAACAGAATGTATGGAATTTCAGTATTTCCCTTTGTGGTCTTTCAATCCTAGAATCTATGTAACAATCACAAAGTGAGGTTGCCTTTAGATTTGTAACATTTTTTATTAGTGCTTCTTGGGGCTTTCTATATGGAAGAACAAGAGGGCAGGAACAAGGAGTGAGTGGTTTGTGTGCTGGAGTCCCGCTGACGCGGTGTGCGCCTTCACGTTTACCTGGATGTACACACTCCTGCCTCCCCAAAGGACACGCTTGTGAAGCCTGCGTCTGTTCATAAAAATGGCAAGGGAATTACAACAATAACAAATAAAACCATTACTAAGACAGAAAAACTGCCTGAAGTATAACGTTTATAACATACTCAAAAAGAACAAAGAGAAAGCTGTTCTATTTTGAGTTTTTTTAACACGATGCAAAAGCATTAGGGTTGTAGAAACTAGGAAGGTAGTTTTGAGATTTAAGCAGAATTATACTTTTATTTAAATATTTTTACTATTTAATAAAAGCTACTCAAAAATAAAAGCTAACTTTGGGAGGTATAGAAACCTCTTTGTGGGGAAAAAATTGCTTATAAAATATTCTTGATTACTGGGACAGAGAAACTTTGAGCAGCTGATTCAAAGCAAATCTTAAGAGTATATAGCTGTGCTAAGTTAGAAAGGCTACCAATGTAGTTGAGGATAATTGCTTTCTTGTGATCATTGTTAAATCAAGAAAACTTATTGCATAGAATATTATCTTGGGATTACATCTCTTTGTTATTTAAGTAAAGATTACACACATTTGGATTAAAATTAAGAGGTAACTTTCTTAACAGACAGTTTAGCAAATTTGTGTGTAGTGGGAGATTCCTCCAACCTTCTGTCTTGCTTATTGCTACCTCTAATTACCATCATACATTAGTTAATAATTTTGTTGATATTAGCAGGAGTTTAGAATTGTTCTGATTTCCTCATCATGGGATTAGATATGATGGAGTATTTTTGATATGAAAAATGTTAATGAAAAATATTCCATGAGACTGAAAGCTTTCAGAACCAGGTCCTAATCCTGTTGCTACCTGTGCATTATTTATATTGGCATACGTGAAAAGGTCAAGCTATTTGGAGTAAAGTTGAGCCCATGTATTTATTTTTTCGAAATGTAGCCTAGATACCAGACACTCAAAAAAAAAATTGTGAAATTAAGAGAATGGATTGAATTCTAAGTGTAACTTTAAATCTGTGATTTAGAAGAATTGTTTAGGAAAAAAAAGTACATTATTAGAAGATATCAAAGAAAGGTTGTGTGGTTTCGGGGAAGAACTTTAGCAGGAATTAACCTTGTGATAATTTGAGAACTATCAAAATGAAAAATATCAAAAAATCAAAAATGTGAAATGAACTAAACCAAAAGCTTACTGTAAAATATTCATTTTTCTTTGGCCAATTGAGATGTCTTATCTTTTAAAAATATTAAGAAATACTATCTTATAATGTCTTGTAATAAAAAATGAGTATACTTTTAGAAAATTCAAGGTCTGCTTTTGCCTCTGTGCAGTCTTTCAAGGTGAATACAGCAGGCATAAGTCTATCATTTTTTAAAGGGCTCATGCCAACACTTTTTCTTCATTTTAATGCTTCTTTCTGGCTTCAGTGTTCAAACATGCTACAGACATAGCTGAATGGCATGGTTCTTTTGTTGTAAATAATGCATTTCCCTAATATGCAGCTGCAGGACTAGAGATAGACACAGCGATGAGGTGAGTGTCCAAGTGAGCTGGTGCCAAACATAGGAGGGACTAACACAATTCCTATCCATTTGCTAGCTGCAGAACACAGCAGCTGTATGTAGATTTAGAAGCAAAATATATTGGAGAATTACAGCGAAGTGGTAGCAAAAGGGAGTGATTTATTTATGTCTTCTTTGAAAACAGTTCGTAAGTTTGTGTATTTTCAAAGATAAGCTCTGAAGAAGCCATCATCTTTCTCTGTGCAGACTGTCTTACATAGTATGACCTTTATGGATTCTGTGTCATTCATTGCCTTTGAGGAAGAACTTCTTCCCTGTGAGGGTGACAGAGCCCTGGCACAGGCTGCCCAGGGAGGCTGTGGAGTCTCCTTCCCTGGAGATCTTCCCAACCCGCCTGGATGCCGCCCTGTGGCCCGTGCTCTGGGTGTCTCTGCTGGAGCAGAGGGGTTGGACTCGATGATCACTAGAGGTTCCTTGCAACCTCAACCATTCTGTGATTCAGTGATAAAGTCTGAAAAGGAGCTAAGAATTCAGAAGGCTGAAGAGCCAGCTTTGTGCTTGCCAAGCTGTGGGTAGAGAGCAAACCCAAAGGTGAGACAGTGTTCAGAGAGAAAAGAAACTGTCTGGGGTTCCTGGGGAAATTACTTGGTCTGCAGTGAAGTTTATGCTGTTACTGACAAAATGTTACGAACAAAAAGACCCAAAGCAGGAGGTTACTCAGAGATCAAAGCATGTTTATAGAAACACCTCACAAACGCCAATAGCTTCACAAACCCAGGCAATACTGTACTGTGAGAAAAGTGAAATATAGTTGATTGCTGTGCTTTGAGTTTTTGAGGTTGAGCACTGTGCACATAATGTGAACAGAATTTAGTAGCAGCTCTGGTCTTTTGCATGGGATGTACAGGAAATTTAACAAGGTGAAGCAGAGGTGCCAGGAGCAGTGATGCAAACACTAAGAATAGACAATTGATGGTTTGGCATTGTGATTTTCTTTGGAGCATATGCTATATAAGCACAAGGAGGACAAAGAAACATGATAACGGGAATATACAGAGTAAGCATACAGTGGAAAAATGCAGTGGAAAAACCAGTTATTTACAGTGCTGTTGGAGATGGGGAGACAAGGCACTGCTCAGGAGTGTGCATGAACTTGCCTGAGGAAAGAAGGCAGCATTTGGTTTCGGAGCAGAGCTGAGACTGTCCAGCTGTCTTGCAGTTCATATCCACAGGCGAACTGTCTTATCTCTAAACACAGCGGGGCTGGATTTTTATGATCACTCTTCTGGAGATGATAAAGCAATCAGTAAACCTTCTTGGCCAATAATCAATTATTTTCAATCTTTACTACTAATTTAAATAGGATCTGTAGCAACTGGATTATGCAATGTTTAAAGGCAATAGGCTGGCTCCTAATGTGTTACCAGAGTACTATTGAAAGGTCTGCATGGAATGAGAAGCCTAAAGGCTTTGGTCAATGTGACTTCAATTATAGGCATTTTTTTTGTAACACTGATGAAGCTATTATGCTTGCTACATTTGCCAAAAATACATGCCAAGGCAAGTGGGAAAAAAATTCTTATTATTAGAGGTAAACTGCTGAGACTTCTGAGAACAGAATAAGCAACAAGCCAATTTACTTTGGATGTGGAAAAGATCTACCCCATCCTAACTTTATCAGCCTTGCTTCCTAGTGATGTCTGTTGTAAAAAATATGATATTGATCATAAGACTGTCCGTACTGTGTACTAGTGAAGCAGATTTGATGTACCTATCATACCAGGTGTATAACAGCACAAATTGGTGAAAGCCCAAGAATTTTGCAATGAACTGGGAATTCAGAAATGTATCTATCCAGTTGTTGGAAAAACATCATTAGAATGATAAATATTACCAGGAAAGTCACTCATCTTGTAATTGTATTTAGTACTTACTGAAACTGGAGAGTAGTTTAAAAGGCATATGTAGTTGTCAACTGGTATCTTAAGTGCAAAAGGATGCCTGTGCTGCTGGGTTCCAGTTATGATTATTGCCACTTTGTAGAACAAAAAGGATGGTGTGATTTGTGTCTCAGGAAATCATACCTTCATAGAGAATATACTTCGTGGCACACTATAATTTTGAATAACCAATAGCTGCAAAAAGCAGTGGTTTCTCAGGGACTAACACTGCAGTTGCAAGAGGTTGTCACGTTATGTGGAGGCAACACCCGATAAACTAAGATTATTTATTTTTTTAAATACAAGAATGGAGTTGCTGACCTTGGCACTTTGCTGCAGAAAGCTTCAGGCAGGCTGAAAGCAGGTTGAGCTGCATAGGATGTCATTAGGTGAAGCTTAGGTTTGAGTGCAGGTGTGTCAGGCAACAGAGTTTCAATTGAATATTTATTTTTAAGTAGATATTATTGTTAAGTTTTAGTAGCTTAGCTTAATGTTATAGTTGCCATACGCTTCCATAGGAAAGGGAGATGTTCTAAGATGTGATTTGAACCAATCTTGTTATTAAAATGTGTGGACTATGGATGAATTAGAGTTGAATGACTCATTTTTACATCAGACTCTCTGGCTCTGGGAGATTACAGAGCGAAGTCCTGTCCGAAGCCTCTTCTTGAAGCTCAACCAAGGAGTATGGTAGCTAGTGCTTGATAGTCCAGAGGCATGGGTTACCTGTCACTGGGAATCACTGGGAATCAGAGACATACTTTGTGGACATGCTTTTGTGGACTCTTGACTTTCAACTGGGATGAGGCAAATAGTTCCTGTTCTCTGTTTACCTGCTGGCACTGTATTCTGATTGCTTGTCTCTTTTGAACTGCAAATTCTCTTTAGAATGAAGTTTTGGTTGTCGTAATAGAATTCTGATCAAGTAGATGGTCAGAAGGGAGGTGGAGAGAATGGGGAGTGGGGAGAAAGGAAAGGGGCTAATAAGTTTCTTACTAGAAGTGGTAGTGATAAAGTAGAAAAAAACATTTTCTGTGCATTTGTAGAAGTTTGAAACTGCTTACTAATGGTCACTGCTATTCTTTGGTGCATCTTAGTTAGCTTCCTAACTTTTTATGGGTCAGATTAAAATAAACAGGAAGAGAATTTTGTGCTTCTTGGGCTTTTGTGTGCTGGAATTGTGCTGCCTAGCTCAGACCAAAGACTACTCTTAGCTGCCATGTGTACTTTAATGTTCCACTGCAGTATTAGCATGGTCATAATCATCAGTTCATCTTATAAACTTCTCTGCAAAGCAGAACAAGGGACTGTTCAGTGTTAGCAGACTTCTCAGCTGATAGCATGGTCATGCCATGAATATATGAATATGTAACTAAAAGCTGATGTAATTGTTGTTCTGACAGTTACCCTCAAAATTTGGATCTTCATGTTTTCATTGTAATTTTTTTTCAGCAGACTTTTACATATTTTAATAAATCTGGAGTTGAAATAATCAACTTAAGTACATCTGGACAAAAATAGTACTGAAACAGATGAGGAACGGAAAGAAGATGTAGCTTTGAAAATAGATTTTATATTTGGCTCCCTCCATCACCCTTCTTTTACCTAGTCTTTATTGTAGAGACTTGTGACTTATCTATTTCTATTTCTATTTTAACATTATTTTTTTCAGGAAAAAAATGTTAGTTATGTAATATGTAAATTTATTTCTCATATTAAGGCTTTCTAGTGTAATGAAAAAGCGATGGGACTGAGAGGGACTGAGAAACGAAGCCTGTAGGCCCAGTGTGCACACAGGCACTGAGCAAATCGGTTACTGTCTCATTTTTCCCATCTGTAAAATGGTATTGACATAATTTGTAAATCACTTCATGATCTGCAGGTAAAAAGAGCTCTCCAAAAGCGAGATTACATTAATAGTCTAGACGGCATCTGTTTCATGTTACGTTTTTATTGCGTTTGACATTGGGTTTCCATCTCTGAACATTAAAATCATACCAATTGAAAAGATAATGGAGCATTACAGGCTGCTCTTCAATTCTGCTACTAGCTGATCTGTTTGCAACTTGGGCACTTGAAATATGAATATGGGACATCCAGTCTTTGGATTTCTCACAGTTGTCATGGATTATATGCACATTTGGGCACAAGGCAAAGAAACAAACAGAAAAAACCCCAATTCCTGCTTTGACAACTTAAGGCTCCCTCGGTTTGACTTGGGTGCTGTGGCTCCTGAGTGCTGTACTGGGTTCCCAGTAGGCCCAGTAGTGAAGGTAGGTGCAGTGCTGTTCTGCCACCCTGCTCAGCCTGTTCACTCCAGTGGTGCCCCAGAATTTATTCAGCATAGCGAAGTCCCCTGCATTTATTCTAAGACCAGGGTAAATCAATGGCACACAGCAAAACTTCCTTCCCAAATATACGGATTGATAAAATGTCAATTTCTGATAACTTTACTTTAAAGGGGAAGCAACCCTACTAGGAAATGAAAAAATGAGCTGTTATTACTTCTCTGAAACTAATTCTCCTGGTCTCACTGACATGTCCAGTTTCTTTTTCTGGGAGAAAAGCCATTTAAGTATTTCTACCATGGTTATAGGCTGAGGTTTAGCAGATTAATTCTAAAGAGATGCAAGATAATAAAAGATGTATGCAGCTCAGTGACGTTTTACCTTTGGATGATGATCTGTTGGGTAAAAGCATGAGACGGAGCTGATGGGTTGACCTTCTGCCCACTCTGGTTACCTTCCCAAGCTCTGCTGGTTAGCCATGACCTGCTCTATTTAGTCTGATATATGGCAGGGGGAGCCAGACACTTTCTCTTCTTACTTGTGCATGTGTCTTAAGAGCCAGCCTGCTTAGGCTGTGCTTTGTCCCCTATCTTACAGAGGCAAAATAAAACATCATAAACATTAGGAATGTAAAGAGCTCAGAGAGTGGTGATCAGCGGCGCAGAGTCCAGCTGGAGGCCTGTACTTAGTGGTGTCCCCCAGGGGTCGGTCCTCAGTCCGGTCCTGTTCAACTTATTCATTAACAACCTGGATGAAGGGCTGGAGTGCTCCCTCAGCAAGTTTGCCGATGATACCAAACTGGGAGGAGCAGCTGATAGCCCTGAGAGCTGTGCTGCCATCCAGAGGGACCTGGACAGACTGGAGGACTGGGCGGTGAGAAACCTCATGAGGTTCAACAAGGGCAAATGCAATAACCCTTTGGAATAACCCCGGACACCAGTACAGGCTGGGGACTGACCTTCAGCAGAGCAGTTCTGCAGAGAGGGACCTGGGCATCACAGTGCATGACAAGATGACCATGAGGCAGCAGTGTGCCCTGGTGGCCAAGAAGGCCAACGGGATCCTGGGGTGCATTAAGAAAAGCGTCTCCAGCAGGTCGAGGGAGGTGATCGTCCCCCTATACTCAGCCCTGGTGAGGCCCCACCTGGAGCACTGCGTCCAGTTCTGGGCTCCCCAGGACAAGAGGGATGTGGAGCTGCTGGAGAGAGTCCAGCGCAGGGCTACGAGGATGATCAGGGGCCTGGAACATCTGCCCTATGAGCAAAGGCTGAGGGAGCTGGGCCTGTTCAGTCTGGAGAAGAGGAGGCTGAGGGGGGACCTGATCAGTGTGTAGAAATACCTCAAGGGAGGCAGTGAGGAGGAGGGGGCGGCCTCTTTTCAGTGGTGGACAGTGATAGGACTAGAGGAAACGGCCACAAACTGAGGCACCAAAAGTTCCACAGGAACTTAAGGAAACATTTCTTGACAGTGAGGGTGACAGAGCCCTGGCACAGGCTGCCCAGGGAGGTTGTGGAGTCTCCTTCTTTGGAGATCTTCCAAATGCGCTTGGATACTGCCCTGTATCATGTGCTCTAGGTGACCCTGTGTATGCAGGGGGGTTGGATTAGATGATCTCTAAGGTCCCTTCCAACTTTAAGGATTCTATGATTCTGTGAAAAGCTGTAAAAGTTTCTTTAAATTGCTTAACTCTGAGGCTTGTTCCCTTAAGTTAGGTCACTGAGTATTCAAATACACATTCAAATTATTTTAGATTAGAAAAGTGCTACTATCAGCTGAATCATAGTAACTGGCTCACATTTGCTTTTAGTCTGTTACAAGTTTAAGGTAATATAGGTGAGCTTAACAGCCTTTAAATGGTTTGCACTTGCTATGGGTTAAAAGTACCATTTTGAGAGCTACTACAGCTCAGGTAACACACTGGTTGATGGAGCCACAGTGACTTGGTTGTGTCATAGACAATTCTTGATCCATAGGACATGCAAAACCTGATAAAGAGGGTAAAATTATCTTCCAGCCATGGCCATTAACCATGTGTTCACTCCCTCTGTACAGCCTGGATTTGATTTTGGATAAGGAATTGTTTGAGTGGATGGATGAAATACTTGGGTGAAATAAACAAGATACTTGTATCTTACCTGTCACTGAAGAGGCTTTGACCTAACAACTTGCCTAACTTTCTTGAGTGTTTTGATGATTTTTTTCCTGCTCAAATTATGCCAGAAACCGATCAAGATATTTTTAGCTTCAAATACTTCCAAAGTAATGTGTTGTGCTCCCAGAATGTTGGCTTAAACTATTATGGGCTTAAAAAACAAATAAACAAAACAAACAAAAACGTGCAGCTGAATCAAGTGACGCGTTCAAAATTTTCTTTGTTTTTCAGCTGGAGAAAGTGCTGACTGATTGCTTTATGTGGTTTATATCTGAAAACTGTTCGCTCTATGACTGTTTCTGAAGGGTGGTGTTATGCAAGTACTAGAAATCATGATGAAACTGCAAAAACGCAATTAAACGCAATTAAAATGGCAAAATGAGATTTATTACTTCTATGCAGTGGCACTTTGAAGGAGTTAATAAAAGGCCTTTCCTGGAGATGGCTGGCCTGCTAGTAAGAAAAAAGTTGCTATGAAAAATTGCACAGAAAGAGGCAGTAGCTGAAGAGGTTACTGAGAAGAGAAAATGCAGAGTGTGCAACACCACAGAAAGACTGGTAGTTGGGAAAGTGGGAAAGAGGCCTGCCTTGTCCAAGAGGGAAGCTGCACTCTTCTCATCACATGCTCAGTGGCCACAGTTGTGAAAGGCAGGTTGACTATTCTGTGCTTCCTCACGTCATGAAGAAGGGATGTTTGAAAGACCACAGCTAGCTATGACCTTTTACAGAGAAGAGGCTAAAGACTAGCCCAACTGCACTGACTTAGGCTGAGCCCCCAAGCCGTGCAGTGAAGAATTTAATGGCAGAACAAGTTGAAGACCTCAGGCAGACACTGTGGATGCTGTTGCCTTTTGAAGACATCTGGAAGACACTGCTTGGCCCTACAGGCTCAGCTGAGAGTTCCTGTCTGAAGCTGAATGGCTCATGTGGAAGCAGGAGAGTGCAGAGGCTGGAGGAGTTTGTTGTTTTTTATGTAAAAAATATTTTGTAGTAATCTTGCTTAGTTCATTCTGACCTAAATAACTGAGATAGTACTTCGATTGGTTCATATTAAATGGACGTTGAAAGCTACGTAGCTGAGATGCTTAAAAACAGTAGTACAGTAGGTTTGATCTTTGTCAGGGAAATGAATTCAATCTTTGCTATTATAATTTCTGTAGTAATTCCAAAAGCAAATTTAGTCTCTCTTTTCCTTCCATCCAGGCCATGTGTTTATACGATGGGATCACCGATAAACAACAGAGCCCTTTTCCCATGCCAAGAGCCACCCATTGCGTTGTCAACATGGCAAGCTACTGTCCGAACAGATGCACAGTTTGTTGTACTGATGAGCGGTGAAAACTCAGCAGAACCTGTTCCAGTTCAAGAAGGTGAAATATATGTTCTATAGCAAAGTATTTAAAATAATTTTCTTATTAGAAATATAGCTTAGTAATTATGAGATTAAAAAAAAAAAAAGAAATTTTTGTCTTAAAAGTACTTGAAATATATATTTTTTTAGTCTCTGTTTCTTCCTATGGAAACATTACCTGCTTAAGCGTCAGTGTGACTTAGTAAGAAAGCAAGGTTTCTGCCTTTTAGTTTTACTACTTCTATTTATTTCTGAGTTGGGGTTAATCATGGTGCAAGTGAACATCGGGCAGACCATATCAGGCACTTCACTACTTCAAGTTTTGGTAGATTACCGAATACCCAATATTAGTTTTTCAGTCCAGGTGTAAGTGACAGTGGAAGTGATTGGAATCTATCATTGTATCATGTTCAATTCCTGAAAAATATGAAACGGATTAAGTATAATAGTATCTTGAATATCTGTCTTTGTAGGTTTTTGTTTGTTTGTTTGTTTTGTTCTGATTTGTTTTTTGCATTGTCAGGCAACTGGCCAAAGGAAGCATTTTTCTTTTGTGTCAGTTACTTTATTCTTTAAATCTCTGTCTTCAAAGAGAAGGAGGGTTTTAAGGCAACATATCGCTATAAAGTATGTCTTGCTACCATTGGTTTTGAGGTGAGCTCTAGCAAGGTCTAGTTTAAGTAGAAGCTAGTCCAACACTAGCCCAGGAAGGATTTCCAGGTTTCTGTGTCACTTCCCCCCGTCTTCTCCCGGATACCAACAGCAGCACTGCTCACTTGATTGTCTAAAGGTTTTCTAAGCGTTATTCAAATTTTTATTAGGTAATTTAAAATTGTTAAATAATTGCATACATTTGCCTTTGTAAAGGAAAAAGGGTATGCTGTGTATGGTTGGATAATGCCTACATCTCCACAGACAATTATAGTTGTAGAGGAAATAGATAAATTATAGATGAAATAAGGAGTGTAGTGAGTGTATCTCATCCTTTCTGATAAAAGAAGCTTTTGGAACTGTCCAGAAAGGTCTGCCTACAAATGTTTTTGAAAGACTCAGTTTCGCAGTTATTCAAGATCTTCATGCTTACAGTCCTCCTTTAAGAAGGTAGGATGGGCTTGTTTAATAAAAGGTACATCAGTCTCAGCTTCACAAACCTTTTCATTGGTGTCTTTAAAAGTATTTTGGTACTAAATAGGCCTAAGGAAAGCTGTTGTTTCTGAATCCCTGGAAGAGTGTCTGGCAGTACATGTCAACCATGTCTTTTTTTTTTTTTTTCTCCTGACAGTAACAACACTTAGCCAAGTTCTAGGCTTGCAAACCTTACAAAATCTTTTCTTACAGCAATGTGATGTTGCACACCAGTACACCATCTTCACTGGCTGAAAAACGATCACCATTTTGCTTTGAGTTATTTTTTCCTTTGAACCTGAATCAAGTTGTTGGGTAAAATTTAAGAACTTCTTAGCTACTAGTGTTTTGAACAGGTCTCTTTTGCAAATCTTAAAAGCTGCTCATAGAGGAAGTGCTGATTTCTCAGCACTTGCAGAACAGGATTGATGCCTATGTTCAGCGATGGCCAAAATAGTTGAGGTGTATATTAAAGCATTTGAGAAGTAGCTTAGATTTAATTTTGATATGTATGACTTTGTTTCCTTTTGGCCAAAAAAAACAGAGGTTGCATGGATGCTTGGAAAGCTTTTCATTATGTAAAAAGTATTAAAGTTTTGATTGGTAATAAATAACTTACAGGAAAAGGTTAGTGTTAGATATGTCTGAAATGAGCTTTAAAAACTCATCTCTTAAATTTTATTCTCGGAAAAAAAATGAATGAAAGTCTCCTTGATTTCAGAACCATCAGTAAATCTGTTTATATGGAACCATGAGGTTTTTTTTGACTGTACCTAAAACCTGTTCCAAGTCTTGTCTCTACTGCGGAAATGTGGAAAACGGTTATGATTCGCTGTTCAGCTCACTTGGGCAGTAATACTTTCCTGTCTTGGCATTGGGAATACTAGAGTGCCTCAGACTTAAGTGCAGGAAAACAGCTCTGCCATCATTGTGTAATTAATATTATCCACACTCACACTCTGCTAATGAGTTGTTGTTTGTTAGGCTCTCAACAGTGGCTACCTGGTGTAAAATACTAAGACTGAGAAGGATGCTTATGTGAATTTCTAGAAATAGAAACTTGTGAAAGATTTTCCTACTGTGAAATTTGGCAAAGTTTAGGTAAAATCAATTCTCCTGTGTAGGAACAGGAGAACAGAACAATTAAATTGAGATTTGTATACAATTCTCCTGTATTAGCTACCTGAAAAAGCTGAACTGTGGAAGAATTATTTCATTATCAAAACTGTTTTTCACTCTTTGATTTAAAGAACCTATTAAGAATCTACACTTCTCTTTTAAGTAAAGAAGTAGTAGTTTGGGGAATTTTTTTGCGGGGGGATGGATTTTTTGCTTTTGGAGTGTTGATAATGACATCAGGGTACCCAGTCTTTAAAGACAGAACTGGTGCTTAGTCATCCCAAATCAACATTGTCACTCTATAGAATAGAAAAGAATTAAGTTTAAATCTTTATAGTAGTTGCAATTAATTGATTTTTTTTTGGTAATTTATAAGTCAGTTTAAAGCTTCCTTGCTCTCTCTCTCTCTCTCTCTCTTTTCTTTTAATGTTATTTTTTTTTAAATTTTCCAAAGTCTAACGTGGTATATTTCTATCCCTAAGAACTTCATGAAAGCAAGAAATACTCTAAGAGTCCTTAATGGAAAGCCCAGCAGAGGGGAAATGACTTCACTGTGCTAATGATGTGCTGAGTGAGAAACGTGAAGTGCGCTGGGAAGAAGCAAATGCAGCATTCAAGCTGGCTTCTCTGGGAGCTGTGTGACAGTGGGAATGTTATTTCTGCTGAACTTTACAGAACCGAAGTGAAGCAGCAGGAGCAAATGTTGTATATCTTCGCTTAACAGTTTTTCAGTCTTTTCCCCAAGATGTAATTTCTTATGGTGTGGAGGAGTCTACATATGGCTCTGTGCAGCTCACACCATTCATTATTTGTCCTAATTAATAGTATCACTATGAGAAGGTGCTTGGGTTTCTTTGAAAGTGCTAGGGACTGTGTGTCAGTAGCTTCTCAATTAATTATGAGAGCCCCATTATGTGAGTGCACATCTACAGAGAGACATTGCAAGTCACCGTTACAGAGTGTTCTTTAACTTGTAAAAAGATGTGAAGCAGTTACAGAGGACAGAAGGAGAAGGAGCAATATTGTGAGGAATGATTCAAAAAAACTCAAAGCTCAAGTGTTAATATGAAGCCTTGAAAACAGAAATTTAGATTCATTGGTTTAGTAAGGAGGGCTTCTAAGAGTTAAAGTTCGAAATGATCTGTACTGTTACATGGCCTGCGCCACATGGATCTTGTCGTGTCATTATACATACAGCTCTTAAAGCCTTTCGGGGTGGCCTAATGGATATAAGAGCTTTCTCAAAATGTTTACATATGATATACTATTGCTGTGATGCATATTTATAAGATCATACGCAACTGGCAGAACCCCTATATATATATATTTTTTTTTTTCTTTTTGAATGCAGTTTCTTGTAGAGAAAAAACATTTCTGCCAAGCAGTTGTGAATGGATAGTACTTGAAGTTAGCTAGATTTTTCCTTTCTTTAAAAATCATATATTTAAAATTCTGTGTGCAGATACCAAGAAAAGACAGGGAAGGTGACGCCATCCTGCATTTAAGCAGAGTTCTGCATGCTGCTTCACTGGCCAACATCTCTAGATGTACAGAAGCTGTGATTACTGGGCATAGACCAGACTGAGCGCAATCATATGTACAGATTCTTCATTTCTCACAAGTACTTGCACCTCCTGGATGCTGGATGGATGGATGCTGGTCTGGTCTCCAGTGCATCTCCTCGTCTGTGTATATGCATACTCAAGTGCAAATAGTAACCATGTGAATGTGATCTAAAAGTGCTCAAAATATTCCTTTTGGGATATTAGGATTTGGGATTCCTTAGGAACTCTAGGAAACATGAGAGAAAAAAATGCTTCCATCAAAAATGCAGCTGGTCATGCCCTCGGGGAAAAAGTTTACAGGCAACACTCAATATATATGTGTGTGTATATATATATAACATATATATGTGTATGTATATAAACATAAATATATGTGTGTGTGTGTATGTATATAAACATAAATGTGTGTGTGTGTGTGTATATGCAAATATGTATTATGCATGTGTAATGTGAACCGCTTAATCCCTGAACTCTTTTCAACACCTGCCAGTGTTACTTTCAGCAATTAACCCACGCAACATGCAAATATATTTAGTCACAAACCCCTTTACATTTGTTTTGGTTCATTTTCAAGAAACACATGTTCAGCAATTCGGGGTAAATGCAATGGCTCCCTCATTGTGCAGTTCCCTCATCCTTCTGCAATCCTGGAATTTCCATCTTGTTTCAGTTTGATTCCAGCTATAAAAGGTGTGTGGGAAGTAGTGGTGGGAAGACATCTGGTGCTAGAACAGCCGTTGCTCGTGTTGCAGCGAGCCTTTGCTGGTGTTTCTGTCGCCTTTCACGGGTAAAACGGCCGTGTTGACCCGTGTGTGACCCGTGAGTCGTGCTCATGTGGACTGATGTCCATCCATGGCATCAAATCATAGCAAGTTGTAGCATCAAAGCTATGGTGCTGAGCGGTGGGATTGGGCCCTTTAGGCAGTCTGCCCTTTCCACCAGAGGTAACAGACCTGTGGTTTTTAAGTAAGTCATATACAGCCTGCAGATCTTACAGTGGTTTTATTTGTGTTACTGCAAGCTACTTGAGAAGAAGGACATTAATAAGTAAAAATATTTCAATTTTCTTGCATCAGGTGTTAAGAGATCCTGACTCTCAAGTATTTCTTTAGTTATAATGGATTCAGCAGGATTCAAAATATGATTTTAATGGCTTCAGAGATAGGTTAAATGCATTGAAAATTCTAGGAAGTAATTACCTAACATCATTATTATTTCAAATACCAGGAAATAAATTGCCTTTGAATTTTTTTGCACACTTATAAATAGCTTATAATTTCCTACTCGTGTTAAGTGCACTCCTAAATAATTTTAAATGGGATATTTTCCAGTTGTACATCATACGACAGTGATTATTTTTGCATGGCTTATGTCATTATAATAGGATAGATTTGTCTTAAGAAGTGGGGAAAAAAATAAATTTTTGGAAAATGATTTTCAAAATTACCAGTCAGAAAATACTCTGTATTGTCCAAAATAAGTATGTATAGAGAGCAGTTTGCTGCTAAATCAAGATTGTTTGCAGGGAGAGGGAGTAAACATTGCAAATAAATGAGCAGGCTGTTCTCCCACTATTTTCCCAATGATATAAACCCTCCCCGATATCCCGGTCCTCCCAAGATGCCTTTGCAGGTGGGTATTTTTGGCGAAGGGAGGTCGCCGTTTCCCCATTTCAGCTGCACTGCTCTCCGCTTCCCTAGAGGTGGTGCTGTCTCCAAGGGAGCCACTGCGAAGCAGGAAGCAGGAGAAGGGAGAGCAAGCGGGGTAGGCGAGAGCACAGCAAGACAGGGATGTAGCTGGAAGAATACAGAGCAAAACACAGGTCTGAGGAAAATTAAAGAAAGAAACTGGAGCTGTGAAGAGCTCCAGAGAGCCGAAAGACAGCCTTTCCACTGAGAGAGGAGGAGACAGAAGATACATGAGAGTTGGACTCTGGAACCAGACGTGGTGGTGGTTGTGGTGTAGGAAATGTCGCCTGCACAAGGACCAGATCAGTCACTGAACAGGGAACACACCATGGAGAACTTGCTCGGCATGCCAATGACAAGCCATGCCAATGTGCAGGATTTCTGTTAACTCCTTCAAGGAATGGCCTTGTAGGGTAAATATATTGGTTGTCTTGCAGAGTGCAGGGTGTGAATGTTGGAGGTACCCGAAGGCTCTGTAGGATGAATTGAACACTGTTGGATGTATAGTATCTAGTAGGCTTAGATCTTGTACTGGGCGTATCATGGTCCCTGTAATGCCCAGATGAAGGGTAGGAAGCTTGGAAAAAAATAAAGGATCTGCATGTCAGTTGCCCTCTTTTTTTTCCTTTATTTTTGTTTTTCTTTTAAAAAGAAATCCTAATTTAAAGTGGCATGAAAGCCCATATTGAGAACAAAATTAACTTCCTTTGCATTTGGCGTCTACAGGCTTTGGCAAGGTTTGCTCCAGGTTAGTGTACATCTGTTGTAAACGCTGGATGTAATGGATGCTGGTCTGGTCTCCAGATCACTAAAGTGACTCCCTGTCCCCTTTGACATCCTGTCCAAATTACCCAACTTGTTTTTTAAATCACTCTGTAGTCTTGTTTGCTCCAGGCTGTCTTTTTAACCTCATTTTTCACTGTAGCCTTCTCTACTCCTGCTGTTTGCATAGCGCAGGCCTCTTCCCTTTGCTTTCAGACAGTCTCCTTAATGTTGTGAGAACCTTCTCCCCTACAAGTCCTGCCACCTGACACAGTTTGCTGTGTTGCTACAGCTTGCCACTTGGGCTTGCTACAGGACCCTATTGTCAACATATTGCTGTTTTTCAGATTTTCTCTCTTCACTGCTACTTAACCCTGGGATTTTATCAGTAGCAAACTGCATTTTGTCACACTTCTAGTTTAATGGCAACTGCACAAAATACTGTAGACTGTCTCTGGACCTGTCCTTGTACCCATTAAAGCCAGTGGCCAAGCCTTATGCAGTGAAGCTCTAAAGGCCAAGAATTTAGTATTTCAAATTAATAAAATAAGAGTGCTGTCCTTGGTGGCCTCTTTCTCTCGAGATGCAGTTTGCTTGCCTTGGCTTATTCCTGGCTTTTGTAAGTTAGTCAAAAAGGCATTTTAGTAAAACATTTATCCTGCTTGTTTCTCATGTGTTTGAAGCAAATTCTTTCAGCTCATATGCTGATGAGAGGTCAGCAAAGTTACAGGAGTAAGGTACAAGTACTACAAACCAGAGCTTTTGGTACCAGTGGTGGATCTTGTCAAAGGGCATGGAGTTGGGGAATACAAGTGGTTGCCAGTGCCTGTACGAAGCAGAGGCTTTGTGGGCCTCCCACAGAGCTCTGCAAACAGCAGTGCCTTAAGGAGTTGGTGGCAACAGTTTTTGAGGCTAAGAGAAAAAACTTGTAGCATGTGCTTTCTTTGAGTAGCCTGGACTTAAGCTAGGAGACCAAGAGATACTTTGCTGTTCAGATATTTCTTTTGCAGCACTTTTTACGTTGTGACAGCTATTGGATTGATTCCTAACCTCCTTCTTTCCTTCACTCTTTCCTTCGTTCTTTCCTTCGCGCTTGCACTCCTGTTTACGTTTGCTCTTCCCTCCCTCCTTCCCTCCCTCCTTCCTTCCTTCCCCCCTTCCCCCCCTCCGTCCCTTCCTCCTTCCCCTCCTTTCTCTTCTCCTTCCTTCCCTCCTTCCCTCCTTCCCTCCTTCCCTCCTTCCCTCCTTCCCTCCTTCCCTCCTTCCCTCCTTCCTATTCAGAATACTTTTGCATATGTATTGATATTGGAGTTATCACTTGAAAACTACAGCCAATGTGTTTCCATAGTTGCCGTGGCTCTACTTACTTGCACATGATTTGGTAGGTCGTACCTCATGTTACCCTCTTTCCATGTACAATTAACCTATTTAGTGCTATGTAGCAATTGTATTTGAGGGCACAAATGAGTCCTCAAATGTGGTCCTTGAACCTCACCTTTTCTAAAGAAACAGAAGGTAGAAATAAGCAAAAGCTTACCTAATGAAAAGTATAGTGTGCTAAAGCAACCTCCAAACTGATTCACATGTAGAGTCATCCTATACTATACTCGCCATCTTCCTGCACTTTGTTCCCATACTGATAAGAGATATCATCATTTTAGCTTCAAATAGACTCCCTAATCTTGTTATAGCAGCTCCTGGATTATCACAACCAAATCATTGACTTTGGCAATATCACATCTGATTTCAAGCTTTGATTGCTCACTGCCAGGCTGGCATATCAGATACCTCAGATTGCCAGTCCTGATTCATTAGTGTTGTTTGTTAAATCTTATTTACCCATTTTGTGTTGTTCTGATTTCAAATACAAGGTTTCTGTATAGATAATATAGTTGAGACTAGTGGTGATTAAAGGTTGTAAGACTTGTGGGATTTGTTTTCTTTTTCTGGGGAGAGTGATGCGGGCAGGGATCTGTGTGTGTTTGTTTATTAATAGCTGAAGAAACCAGCAGATAGTAGCATTTAATGTAAAGGTAGAGGTGTTATAAATAAAGGAAGTTGCAGACAGAAGGGAGTGATAGGGAATCCATGGTCAGTTTTTATGACCACTTTTATGTATCCCTTTGAAATTTTCCCTTCTTCATCATAGCTGTGTGGCTCTGTGGTGGGAGGCTTTCGCAGCATCCAAATACACTATAATTCCCAATACTGGCTCTGTGATTGATGATTCTGTACAAATGTTCTCTTTGCTTGCAGGTGTCTTGAGCTGGTATTACTACGTGACTATGCCGATGCCTGCATCTACCTTCACTATTGCCATTGGATGCTGGCAGGAATTTAAACAGCAGCCATTCACCACTAATGTTTGGACAAACAGTGACTTTTCTTTGCCATTTTCCAAAGCTGATTATAGGTGTGTGTTTCAACTGCTTCTGAAAAATAAGATATTTGTGTAGCATTTTTATTTATTCCATGGAATGTTAAAGTGAGTCATTTCAGTACCGGAATCAAAACAGAACATGTTTAATCTGAAGAGCCAAATCTTGACAGGGAAGTAATTCCAGAGGTATTATTTCATGGGTAAGGGTGTGGATCTTTTTATGTAAGAACAGACTGCTTAGTGAATAACAGGATTAAAGAAGCCTTATATCCTCTGATTTGCATCCTGCATCTCTTGTTGCAATAACACCAGCTCCTCCAGTGTTTCTTAAAACAACCACTGGAAGATCTTTCTTTTCTAAAGTCTCAGTCCCTTCTGGATCATTAATGCCCTCTACTACAGTACTATCTACTCACTCCTAGTCACCTGCTTTTCCTTTCCTATCCTCTACAGTCCCATCCCAGACTTAGAGCAGGCCTATGCAGTGGTTTCCCTGGGATGACATATTGCAGCTGTCCTTTAAAAGAAAGGCAGAAAGGCACTCTGCTTAATAGAAAATAGTCTGTTTTCCAGCACACAAAATGGTTAGTTGGCCATATTTCACCAAAACTGTAGAAATGCAGTTGTTATGGACACTTATATCTATCCGTCCATTGTAGCTGAAAGTGATCATCAGGTTTAAATTATTATTATTATATTTAAATTATATATAAACCTACAAATGACAATTCAGACTAAAAATAAATTCCCTGGAACAGTAGCTTGTTTCCATATGTATTCTTGCTAGTTAACAGAATTTCAGATGTTGCACGTTACCTTCACTTGTCAAGTTCCTTAAGGCCTTTTTTATAATGGATTTAGAAGCTTGACCTAAAAATACTTACCTAACAACCTAAAAATACTTACCTAACAGACAGCTGTTTTAGGACTAACACCATACTAAAATTAAGGCTGTGGCAGTCACTTTGATAGAGCTAGTGAGACTTTGGAAACTGAGTGAAGGATATCTGTGAATACAATTTTGAAATTAAAGTATTCTAATAGGTTATAACTTGGCTAATATTTGTTAAAAAAAATCCATATAAGTCGTAAGTATAAGAACTTCTGTATTTCATCTAAGGTCAGTAAGACATATACACTGAGGCTTTAAGATGGTTTGTATGTCAGACGTGCTTTTAGAGATTGTTTTGTATTTATTTTCCTGCTATTTATATATTTATGGGATGAGTGCTTCTATAGAAGTACATCAGTAGTTGGTCATCACTGTATATTGCCTTTAATGCACAGCAAGCTCAAAAAGAAGGAATTCTGAAAGAAGCTATCTTAATGTGTAGCATCATTTGTTGCAGGTGGCAGGCAATCTGAAATGAGCAGTCTGAAAGAAGATACAGTTCCAAGTCATACCATAGAAAGTACAAAATTGAGCTAGGATGTGAAATAAGATTTCTATCTCCCTGTGGTCATTAAAGACTCATTGGCAATTTTTTTTTTTGGAAATAGGTTGTTAGCTTCATGTGCTTACCTGATCTCAACTGTTCTGGTTAGGTACGAACTGCCATTCTTTTAGATCAGAAAGGTACTGGTTCAGACCACCCTTGGAAAAAAATGTATGATGATGAGTAGTAGGATGTAGTTCCCTTGCATATAGCTTAGAGTTCACTTCTTTCCGAAGAAATGGACTTCTTCTGGGAAAGAGTTATATAAGATGTTAAAATGTTGGCACTTGAGAAAAAATGTGCTGCTCTGTGTGCTATCATTTGTTTTGTGTATCAGCACTCACTTGGAGCATGATCTTACAAATATAACTGCTTGAAGTGATGCCTCGTGCAATGATAGTAAGTGCCTTGCTTGTCAAGGCATAGTAGAACCAGCTCCCTTATGTTGAAATATGAAACCAAGGAAGAAGTACATCTTACAGAAGACAAGTTAGCAGGTGAAAACATGAAGCAAATTTCTCCTTAGTTATGAATTTATTTGGGAAGATGAATTATCTTAAAAGTATCTGCCTCAGTGTTAGGGAAAGACTGGATTTCCCCTTCCTTCAAGCTACAACTTTGAACATCCTGTAAAACTAATGTAAAACAAGCTTGATCTTAATGTGATATCTTAAAATGTTCATGCTGATAAATCTGAATTAGTATCTACTACATTTCTTTACTTAGGGGGAAAAGAGAATTTACCAGTTTTCATGGAAAATTATTTAGTTAAAGTAAAACCCACAGAACTTTGCATTTCATTCTAATTGCATATAATTTACTTGTGGAGAAAATAGATCTTATTTGGGTAGCTATGTGTAGGTATTCATGATGCTTTACAATGTTTAAAAAATATCTGAGCAATGTATCTTTTTTATTGTTACGTACTTACTTGGTTTTCTAAATTTACATTTTAAACACATGTTCTTTTGATACGTAACTGTTATAAAAACAAGTCTTGACCAGTCTCATTTACTTCTAGTTAAGACAAACTGCATTAATTCTAGTCAGACATATATTAATACTTTCAGCCTATTTTTTTCACTGCTGTGTGTATGTGAACATCATGAGAATACAAATGAGTTGGCTTTGTGATCCAGCTTTGTAGTTCTGTCTTTCTATTGTATAGAAAACTTTCTTATCTTGATATACTTAATTGTGCATATTTCTGATATCATTAAACTATTGTGCATTTTTCTTACTGTCAGGTGGCATGAAGAACGCTGTGGCCATGTGGAGTATCCCTGCCGTTTCCAAAATCCTGACATGAGGTTGCAGTCAGTCATTCCTTATAGAGTCTTTGCTCCCTGGTGCCTTATGGAAAGCTGCAAGGATCTTGCACTCTGGCTACTTCCCCAGTGCCTCTCCGCTGCCTACACCACCCTGGGGACCCATCCCTTCTCCAGGCTTGATGTTTTGATAGTCCCTTCCAACTTTTCCAGTCTGGGAATGGCTAGGTAAAGAACATCTTAGTATCTCCTTTTTATTTTGTTTTTATCAGAGAACAGTGTCAAATTTCTCTCAATGTAAGGTTGCTGTGACATTTTACTAAGCCAATTTTTAAACTCTAATTCTTGTTTCATGTTGACAGGGCTATTTGCAGCCGTTATGCTGTAAGTTTTAGGTTGAACAGGACTCATGGAAGGAAAATACAAGCTTGTTAGACCTGTGGCTCTGAATTTTCTTCATTAGCCGAATTAAAGTTATTTTAACTTGTTCAGTTTAATTCCTTGCTTAATACTTGTACCATTCTGTGCTGTTTTCTTTCGGTAACAATTTTCCCATTATGTCTTAACAGAGTAAGAATACACTAAAATTCGGCTATAGTGTTTATTCGTGAGGCTGTTTTGATTTATGATTTTCTAATTGAAAATTGGGCTTTGAAAACTGAGACAAACTGTGAAGATTGTATTATCAAATATTCATGGAGCTGTGGAGAGTAAAAAGAATAAGAAAATACTTTTCTTTTTGTAATTTAAATTCCAGTTGTCCAGAACTACAAGAAAATTTCAGCTCTATTAGTAACATAGAAATGTCTAGCAAATAACATTGACACGTAGTGTCTGGGTTTTTTTCTTTTTCTTTTCTTTTTTTTTTTTTTTTTTTAGTATTATTTAAAATACTAATGAGGTAGTTTGCATTAAAAGCAGAGAATGAAATACAGTTTTTGTTTTTTCCACTATTTGAATACTGCTAACAGTAGAGTAGATGCCTTTAAGCAGATGCATTATTGAAAAAACAGTCGATGGAAAAATTCAAGACAAAATTTTGTTAGAAAGATGTGAACGGAAAGGAAAAGCATATTTCCAGACTATTGGTTTGGTAGTATTGAGCTCTTTGAGACTGCTGTCAGCTAAGTTTTATGTGTGATCTTCAAACTGCACATGAGTGAAGCCAGCCCAAGTGCTTAGATGAGCTAGAAGGTTTTCCGTTTTTTTTTCCTCTCCCTTTTTTTTAAAAAAAACCCAAAACACTATAATTAACCACATAATGAAAGTTTCCATTTCATGATACATGGATCTTTCTTCTTCGTCCAGATTTCTTTTTCCAACTTTTCTCTTGCAAGCTTGCAAGGGGCTTACAGGAGCCTCTTCCTTTCTCTTGCGCTTTCATCAGGGATGAAAGTGGTAAATCCCTGTAGTGTGTAATACAGTATTATTTTTGGTATAGGTTTGCATTTAGTATTTTATGAAGATCTAGACTTGAAAAATCGATGACTCTCTCCTTTGACACATAAATTTTGTTAATTTGGAATTAAATGCCGTACTGGTGAAGTGTGATGTTGTGTGTTGTGTTCTATAAGCCATATGAAATCAAGAGAACTACTCAGTCATTTCCTCTAGTTCAAAAGACATAGTACTAGAAGGCTGGTGTGACCATTGCTGTAGATGAGGAAAGCCTTCTTGCTGAGCTGTATTGCAAGAGATCAGTGGAATTCTGAGGGTGAAGATGCACACTGAGTATGGAATGAAAGAGAAAAGGGGGAGAGATGTGAGGTCTAGAATGTCAGAACACACAACAGGGGAAATCTTAAAGATTCAGTTGCGGATGTTCTGCTCTGCTCTTTGGGAAGCTGTTGGAGCTTCCTTTGCGTGTAGCTTTCCCAGAATTTGTATGGAGAAAGGCCTATAGGATATTCTGATGTTAAACTATCTGTGATTAGTTGAGTCCGTATTGCATATGCTAAATATTTTTGCAATAGTGCTTTTCAATCTCCTTTGTGAATGAGATGAGAAAACCTGTGCTTGTATTTCCTTATTCTAATGAGTCAGTTCCAAGTGATCTGTATCACTGGATACAGGTAAAGGATGAAAGGAAGGACATACATACTTCCTGGTGCTTTTCATTCTGCAGTTTCTCAAGTCAAGCACATTCAAATTTTTTAAAATTGAAATAAAGGGATAATTTAAGCCGTTTAAATGTCAAGCTGTATTTGGACAGCAAAGGGAATTGGAGTGACTCATACAGCATGCTTATTCTTGTTTTGTGTGATTTTCAGAGGGTTCTGCCTGTAGTGAGTTACTTAAATGGTTAATTCCTGCCCAAGTAATGATAATTGCCTGAGTAACTTCAGTTGGGAATAAGTTATGCACAAAACCATGCCCAAACCCACATTAAAAAGTTTGCTATTATCTGGGGTTTAAAAGGGTGCTGTACTATTTTTTTTTTAATCTTCTAGTCTATCTGTAGCCATATAAACACAACACAGCATGCCAGCACAAAAGGGGCTGTTGTTTTGAGAGTTCTAATTGTACTCCTGTCTGCCAGGGAAGGAAGCAGTCATAAATTTCAGTCATTATCTTAAGTATCAGGGCTTTACAGCATTTGGCACTTTTCTTTGTCTGTTCCTCATTAGCTGATACTTACTGTGCTTTTTATATCTCCAAATACTTCCCTTGAGTTAAGGGGGCTATTTCTCCAACATTTCAGAAGGGTATGAAGTGATGATAGTTCTGGCATGGCACAAGCTGATTGGGGGCTTTAAGTTGTCTCTTCCAGCGGCCGCTACCGTGGATCCATCTGCTGCGTTTTCCTTCGAGTCTAGCAGACGCTTTGTGGGAAAAACTCTGGTTGAAAGGATATGCATGTTACTTAGGTTTTCTGTGCATCTCCTCCTGTGTTTTTAATTTGCTATGGACTTCTGTATGGAAACAGGATCTTTATTAGTTATAATAATAATCACAATCATCCCTTCTTACTTCCTGCTGGCCTTTGAAGTTGGGGAATTTAATTTTGCCTACTTTCTTGGTTTTGCACTAGTTTTAGTTCAAGCAAAGTATTCAGGATACTGAAGTATCTGAAGTACTGAATTGTACTGAAATATTGTTTGTTTAGTAAGAGAGCCCACATATCACTGTCAGCAATATTATGTTAAACTGTACATAAGAAAAAGAAAAAACTTTGTGAAGCAGGTTTTAGATAGCTTAAAGACTAAAGATTCAGTGCTTTCTGTAGAAGATAGAGGATTTCATAAATATCTAACCACTTTTTATCTAATTTTAAGTTCTATAACCAACAGATAGGATTGAGCAGAAGAAAAGGGTTGTGTGTCAGACCATAAATACTTCAGAGCTCTTCATTAGATTTTTTTCAGGTAAGAGATTTCTGGCCTCACAGCACAGGGAGAGGTAGCAATCATTAATGTACTCTTGAGAGCTAACAGGTTAGAATCAGGACACTAAATGTAGCTTCATGGTTTAATCTGTTTAATGATCTTGCATTGTGCACTCAGGAATTGAATGTAGACTACATTAGCATTTAAATACTGGAGTTATTTCTCTTTTGGAAACACCTTCATGTGAGCCAATGGAATTACTCATGTGAACAGTCCTGGCGGAAAGACTGCAAATGGGAAAGAGGAGGCTCTGCTTTCCATTGTTGTTCGTGTTTTAAAATCACTCTATCAAAATCAATCCAGTTTTACTGATCCCGTTTGAAATCCTTGAAATCATCTACTATCTACAAGGCCTTACTCTCCTTTTGGCAGGACCTGAAGGCCTGAACTCCTTGTTCTTTTTCATTCCCTCAAGGGGAAAAAAAAAGTCTTTTGTCCATGGAGTTTCTGTCAAACTTTTTGTGCCACCTGAGTGAGTGCTTGTGTTCCTGGCTTTTCTTGCATAATTACATAAGAGGTGTTTTAGCACAAAAGTCATTATTGCTTCTTTGCTAACTCTGTAGCATTTTTCAGTTACACTAATCTGCTGCACTTCTAGGGCCCTGGAAACTGCCAGCGATCTTCCTACTCTTTGACAGGCAAGGGTTTATATTTACTGTACTACACTGAGGTTTGTAAACCCTTGTCTACTTTGAATTGAAGTACAGTTTTAGAAACTACAGTCATCTTTTTTTTTTTTTCTGGGAGGAATGTTTTGAATAACATGAGATTACTGCTTTTTTTTTCTGTTTGGATTAATGTACTTTAGATGTCATGGTTCTGTAATGAGTGCTAGCACCAAAAACATACTTAAGCAGAGCACTGTCTATCAATAACTTGATCAGCAGCATGACATGTTGCTGAGTGCTAGGAGGATATGAAAAATGTCCCCTTCTATTTAGCCTCTTCTTACATTTTCCCTATAAACATCTAGCCCTAGTCACTGTTGAAAGCAGAATAAGGGGATAAATGGTCCCTTGGACCTAGTTTGGCTATTCTTATAGCAATTTCATTTAGTAGATCTAGGAAATCTTCTAAGCAAGATACTGACATTTTCAAAACAGCAGCCTGATGTTAATAACTGATCAAATAGGTACCTGATATAGCCTGATCAAATAACCATTTGATTCCTGTTTGTGCTCTAAAATTAGTGGCCTCATTTTCAAGTATGCTGGACACTCTTAAAACCCAAATGGTGTTTGATGACAGAAACACAGAGGGTGCTTGGCATATTTGAAAATCAGGTCAACTTCTATAGCTGGCTAAATATGGATTTAGCAACCCAGCTTTCAGCTCCTATTTATAAAGATCTTAGTCACTGCTCTTCTGTTCTCATGTGAATGGTCCTTGATGGTATTTTAAGAGGAAAGACTATCCTGTTCTTCAAAACATGGTATATCTGCAGAACTCTTGAGGCTTTCCAGGCCATGTCATTAAGATTGTTACCTTTCTAAATTGAAAAGAGAAAAAAAAAAATGGAAAAGAAAAAAAGCAGCCACTTTGGTCCGCCTTTCTGTAGCCGTTTTCCTGGTCTGAATGTGTGCAGTGTTCTGACCACAGCTGATAAAGTCTGTAGTCAAGTGAGTCAGGGCTATTGGAAGTTATCCAAGTGTCAAGCCAAGCTAAATGTCACCTTTTCTTATTGTTCATTCTTGCAGAAATACACTTGGCCATTTACCTCAGCCATAGGAGCTTTTGTTGATTGCATAAATATATACACACTAACTTCCTTTGCACAAATTTTCAGTTAGGTTAATTTTAAAAAATAAAATACTTTCCAGAGTAATTGGTGAGCATGAGGGTTTTTCTTAATCCTCTTTTTCCATATAGCTAGTAGCTAGTTCACCTTCTAAATGGAAATAATGATGTATAAAAATTGAAGTTTGAAGGGAAATTAAGACTATGATGTCTTATGTATTTTACATCTTTACACATACACACACAAATATGCACACATACATAATTTATACAGAAGATTGCAGTTTGCCTGAAAATGTAATCCCTGATGTTGAAAACAAGTTTGCATGTCCCCAAGTTTATGTAGAAAGTTTCTTTCCATTTAATCCAGAAGATCTGCTTGTATCTTTACCTGATATACTTAAAGTCAGTTGAAATATTTAAGTGAAATTTTACTTAGTGATGCAAGTAAAATGCATCTACTGTGATTTGAGCTTAAGGAAAAAGAAAAAGAAAAGCTATTGAGCTCCTAGAAAGATTTGCAAGTACTGGTGCCTTTGTATACATTCAGTACACTGATTTGTGGGTTTTTTTTTTTTTTAAGTTTGAATATGGAGCTTGAAATTCATAATGGAGCCCATCTAGAAGGGAGTCATAGTTTGTCATTCGTGTGTTCCTAAGGTGAGGAATCAAGCATAATATTTGGCTGAAAATATCAAAAAGTGCTAAAACAGAATTGAGCACAAATCATTTGTGAAAAGAACTCCTGGGTTTTTTTGTTTATTTATTTTTGGTTTTTGTTTTTGTCATCCTGCTTCACATGGTTACTGTACTAATTTTTTTTGCCTGATGAAGTTGTTACGAGTTTTTCCATTGGGTTTTATAAGTAATGTGAAAATCTATCCTGGGTTTTATAAGTAATGTGAAAATGAATTTTTTTAAATGCTTATTTTAGTATTGTGGAAATTATCCAGGAAATCTGTGTTGTATGTGGAACCACCATAGAGAGTCATAAGATTGGCTGTGATTTAGGGATTCTGTCTGAGTGGTAGCTTGTCTGGTAAATTTTGGGATGACTTGTTTGTCTCACATGTTCTATTGCAAGAAAGAAAAGCTGTTGTAAATGATAACTTCATCATACCTATGTTTTTCCAAGGCCCTCTGTAGATTGACTTTGTGGAATGGAAAGGAAATTCATTACCAGTTGGTGAGATTTATGGATAGAAGAAAAGAGTCAGATATCTACTTAAAACTTTTTTGTTGCTGTTTTTAGTACCAGTGAGTCAGTTCTGGGAAGCTTGGTATTAAAAGCTCATTTTTGGCTATGCGGAGAGCTCTGAGATCCATCTTCCTGCTACCTCAAAGTTTAGTTCATTTTCTTTCCCTGTAGTCTTCCTTTCCCCAAATTTGTCACTATCCTACAAATTATCCTACAAATTCGACTTCAGTTGTTATTGCTGCAGAATTTAAGTATAGTTAGGACACTAGTTGCAGTGTAGCAATTTAATATTCTCCAGTTTTCCTCTGATGCTGTCTTACTGTTCCATTTTCAACTACAGCTTAACCATAAAGCCACCCAGAACTCATCCCTGTGAGGCCTTAGCTGTGGTTACAGTAATTCAGTCGTATGTGACTGTACAACATGTGCATATGGACTTAGTTCTGTTTAGACAGTGAGAATGTTTTCTGCCTCTTAGCTGGAGCCTGAAGTGAAATTTGCTACCATTGCAATCACCGTCCTTCATCCAGTTGTCATTTTGGGATCAAAACAGTATTTGGAGTATATCAGGCACAAGGTATTTCCTTACTAATGTGCTGAGCTGCTTTGTTAGTCTATTAACTCTTAACAGATGTCCATTTGAGTGTTATCCAGTAAAGAGCTATATAAAGCAAGTTGACCTCTTGGTGGAACTCTAGAATGTTTTTTTGTGATGTTCTAAGTTTGCTGCAGTCAGAAAGATTATATTTCTGTATTTGCAACAGAAATATTACTATTTTAAACAAACATTAGAAGTAAGATTAAAGAATCATTTTTCCCATTAGAATTATATTTAAAAGATGAATACCAAAGAGAGATTTCTTACCTTTAATAGCTCTTATTCCTCCTCAGGTTTTTGAAAGCAAACATTTACAAACAGGAGTCTTTAATTTTAACTTGGCAAATAAACTTCCCTATGCTTTCAATGACACTGGAAAATAAAATGGCTATTTCTGTGTAAGAAACATTTCTTCTTAAAAGCTTCTTTTAAAGTAGTTTCTAAATCTACCTGGTTTTGCACCAGCAACTTCTTTGACACCAGCTGTGTTCACCTGCTTCAGCTTACCTGAAGAAGAGAGCACAAAATATTAAGCCTTGTGACTGATGAAGTAGGGTGTAGAAATGAGCTCTTGGAAGTGCTTTTTGGTTGTTGCTGTCCTGTGACACCATAAAAACTGAAGTCAATTGATGTTCTGGAAACCATAGATTTAGGTATAAGACATGAAACTTCGACAGAGTAAGACTTGTTTCTTTAGTTTGTTGCTGAAGTGAATAAAATGAAGTGTGGCAAACATGATCGGTTTGTTTTCTGGTCCTTTCTTTTTTCTTTTTTTTCTTTTTTTTCTTTTTCATTTTTTGAATGGCTGTCCATCCATATGAAAATAATGCATTCTTATGCTGCAACATACAACAAGTGATATACAGTAATATATACTTATACATAACATACACTTGTTGCTTTTAATATTTCCTTCAGTGCTTGCATTTCACAATCTGGTAAGATGATGAAATGTCAACAGCATTTAATAAAGACTATGAGGAATAAAAATAATTTTTGATTGATTTTATCATTCTTCACAGCAATAGATGCTTTTGAATGTAATACCTTAAAATAGATTATTTGTGTAGCTTGCAGAAATAACGTACTACAGGTGAAGAGTCCCTTTTGCTTCAGTGTGATATCTCATCCGTAGCACCAGTGCTAGGGTATATATTGCTCTGCTTTCAGTAGCAAGGACAAAGCTGAAAAGGCTACAAAAACTGTGGAATCAACTCTTGCTCCCTAGGGTGGATTGAAAAGGCTTTGCAGTTCACCAGTCATTATCTTCTTTCTCCCTCCAAATAATCAGATGAGAGAATAACTTCCATGCTCTGAAACTAAGTATTGAGCAGAATCCCAAATTTCAGTTTCTCAAGGCACATGCATCAGGACCCAGCCACATCTGTATGTGATCTTGTTGTCAGTGTGTTATATCAACCTATCAGTTGTAATTTCTCTGCTTTTCAGTTTTAAGAGTGTCGTCTCTTTATGGACACGAAAAAGTAGATTGAAACTAAGCTCCCAGTGCTGAATCACTTTTATCTCTTAAGACAACTTTCATCTCTTAAGATGCCTTTTTTTCAGTTTTATCAGTGACCTTTCTATCATCTGTCTATAAGATGGACTAACGTGAACACTTTGATAATCTAGAAAGAGCCAAGGACCAAACCTTACTGGGTTGGCCAGGAAAAGTACTAATGGCTTGTCATTTATGAAAAATATATATGTTGATGTATAAAAACTTTGAGATAAGCTGAACTGGATAATTCTGTTATCCACTTTCAGTAATCTAGCATTATTCTGGTCTTACAAGGGTAAAACTGTCCTGCTCAAGTGTCATTGATGATGGTGGGAAGTCTCTGAAACCCAAGGTCATGCGTTTGGAGCACCTTTATGGGGACAAACCTAATCACCTGGTTTTGTATGTGGATACAAATCACATTTGTATTTCAAAAGAGAAACAACTCACACTCTATTTTTCTCCGTCAGTGGTTTCACTGCCATTCTAAATTGTAATTTTTGGTAGCTTCCCCTTGAATTTTCTCAGTGCTTTTGGACTACAAGGTCCACATGGTTTACATGTCTGAAGATAATTAATTTCCTGTATAGTACCACAAAATCTCAGCCGCAGATATTAATCACTGGCCAAAAGTAAAACAACCAGTTTTTGAAAGGGTTGTTTCGAAACATCTTAATGCATGCTCCTGTGAACTCAGATATGCAACTTTAGTTACCGTTTTGGATGTTTATGAGATGAATAAGGAATATTTTGTATTAGCTTGCAAAGCCCTCACTACTTTTGCTGTGAGATGTGACTGTTGGATGGGTTCTTGGCTTGGTAGAACTTGTATCTGTGTCCAGTGAAGGAGTAGAGCCAGTCCTTCGAGAAGGACACGCAGAAAATACACGTCTTTATTTACTAAACAAACATTTTTAAATGTACAAGAGTATAGTCATTCATTTCAAATAAGTGAAATAGACATTGTACATTGTATGGAATGAACCTCATAATATGTTTTAAACCGAGCCTTTGTTTGAAACACGATATATTTCTGTCTCCTTTCAATCCCTCTCTTTCAGCTTTAGCTGCTAAAAATGTTATTCCTTCATGTAGAAATAGGAGAGTTAATGGGGCTCTTTGTGATGCTACTGTAGAATAGTGACTGTATTTTATTAAATTCTAGGTCTGGAGTTATTGCAGTATCCACTAGCACTATTATACTTAAGGGTGCCCAAGCATTTCCAATATAAACTTGTATTTCAGAGATTTATAACTCGACTGTTAATAAGGCTTCTTCCCTGTTTAAAGCTGACATAAAGTATTTTAACTTGGAAAAAGCATTCATACGTATGTGCAGTCATAAATATGCCTGGTTCCCTTTCGTAGCTGTTTATGTGTGCATGTAATGCTGGTGAGTAACAGATTTTTTTTTTTCTTTTTTTTTTTTGATCATAAAAGTTTCACAAAATGAAGAAAGTAAAAGTAGGTGCTTTTTTTCCTTCTAAGTAGTTATCTGTGTATGTGAAAGTAGAATGCAGAGAGATAAAATAGTAACTAATAGTCAATATTTGACACTAATGTTGAGATTTTTGAAACTAGCTTTCAGAGTGACTTCTCTCTGTATCCTCCTTCGTCTTTATCACTCAAATTTTCATGTAGCTGAGCTACATAAGATGCTGAGAAAGTACTTTGTTGCAGCTCAGTAGTAAAGTAGTTCAGACTTCTGCTTAACATTGTATTCACAGTCAGTGGTTTTAAAATGTTTCATTTTTGCCTCTGAGTCACAAAAGCAGAAGAGTGCTTTATCCAAGCAGAGATTTTTTGCATTGTGTGCTGTAAGTGCTAAGGAAGAATGTATTGTAGCCAATAGTTGTAAACTGCTAAACTTCACTTGAGAACAAAAGAAAAGCGGTCTTCAGAGGAGCCACAGATTCCTGCCACACGGTCATCTCTTACCTGACCAAGTAGAGACAGGCATTCTTGGTCTCTCTCTCATCATCTCTAATAGTCCATGATTTGCCAGCCTCACCTGGGAAGAGCCTGAACCAGGTAACAGATTTTAGATTTTAGCCTGAAGGAAAAATGATGCAAAAAATACATTACTCTTGTATACTGCTTTATTTCCAGCAATAATTGCCAACTGCTAATTTCAGTCTCTCATTGCAAACATGGCCTTAAGTTTAAAGAAGACACCAAAACTCTGCCTGCAGACTCTGTTTTGCTTTTCTCTTCCTTTTCCTTTTCTCGAGAGGAGTATCTCAGAAAAGCTGTAGACTGGAAGAGAATGAGGATGATAAAAATGGGTAGTCTCAGGGCAGTACATCGTACGGAAGCTTTTCATAAGAGAACCAATTATGGACATACAGTTCTTTCTTCTTATGTGAATAGGATTTTAAGTACTTCCAGAAGACCACCTCTAGTAAAACTAAAAGGTTTTGTCTTCCATGTGATCAAGTGATGAAATGATCAATACATGGATCCATCCCTTCCACCAACCCTCTACCTTTGGGGTTCTAACCAAAGAACCTTTCTTGGTAGTTGTGAACAGTTGGGTAGGCAGTTTTGGTTTGTTTTCTGGAGGCAATCCGTGGGCAGCCACTAAGATTATTAGCAGGTGGTGAATATATTGTCTAAGAAGAGGCTGGTGAAGTTGGGTTTGGCTAGCCTGAGGAAGACAAGGCTAGGAAAGGCTGCCTCCCTTAGCAATATCTTCCATTTCCTAAAGGAGGAATTACAGAGATGATGAATCTCTGTATCATCATCATCATCATCAGAGATGATGAATTACAGAGATGATGGGATGCACCCCAGAGTGTTGCGGGAACTGGCAGATGTCCTAGCCGAGCCGCTCGCCATCGTCTTTGGAAGGTCCTGGAGAATGGGGGAGGTGCCGGAGGACTGGAAGAAAGCCAACATCACTCCAGTCTTCAAAAAAGGCAAGAAGGAGGACCCGAGTAACTACAGGCCGGTGAGCCTCACCTCCATCCCCGGGAAAGTGATGGAGCAGCTCATCCTGACTGCTCTCTCCAGACACATGGAGGAGAAGAAGGTGCTCAGGAGTAGCCAGCATGGATTCACCAAGGGGAAATCCTGCTTGACTAACCTGATCACCTTCTATGAAGGAGTGACTAGCTGGATAGATGAGGGCAGAGCGGTAGATGTGGTCTATCTGGATTTGAGCAAGGCTTTTGATACTGTCCCTCACAGCATCATCTTGGGCAAGCTCCGAAGGTGTGGGATAGATGAGTGGACGGGGAGGTGGATTAGGAATTGGCTCGATGGCAGGGTGCAGAGAGTGGTTGTCAATGGCACGGAGTCCAGCTGGAGGCCTGTAGTTAGTGGTGTCCCCCAGGGGTCAGTTCTCGGTCCGGTCCTGTTCAACTTATTCATTAACGACCTGGATGAAGGGCTGGAGTGCTCCCTCAGCAAGTTTGCCGACGATACCAAACTGGGAGGAGTAGCTGATAGCCCTGAGGGCTGTGCTGCCATCCAGAGGGACCTGGACAGACTGGAGGACTGGGCGGTGAGAAACCTCATGAAGTTCAACAAGGGCAAGTGCAGGGTCCTGCACTTGGGGAGGAATAACCCTGGACACCAGGACAGATTAGGGGTGGACCTGCTGGAGAGCAGCCCCGCAGAGAGGGACCTGGGTGTCATGGTGGATGACAAGATGACCATGAGGCAGCAGTGTGCCCTGGTGGCCAAGAAGGCCAACGGGATCCTGGGGTGCATTAAGAAGAGCGTCTCCAGCAGGTCGAGGGAAGTGATCATCCCCCTCTACTCAGCCCTGGTGAGGCCACATCTGGAGTACTGCGTCCAGTTCTGGGCTCCCCAGTACCAGAGGAATGTGGAGCTGCTGGAGAGAGTCCAGCGCAGGGCTACGAGGATGATCAGGGGCCTGGAACATCTGCCCTATGAGCAAAGACTGAGAGAGCTGGGCCTGTTCAGCCTGGAGAAGAGGAGGCTGAGGGGGGACCTGATCAGCGTGTATAAATACCTCAAGGGAGGCAGTGAGGAGGAGGGGGCGGCCTCTTTTCAGTGGTGGGCAGCGATAGGACTAGAGGAAACGGCCACAAGCTGAGGCACCAAAAGCTCCACAGGAACTTAAGGAAGCATTTCTTGACAGTGAGGGTGACAGAGCCCTGGAACAGGCTGCCCAGGGAGGTTGTGGAGTCTCCTTCTTTGGAGATCTTTAAAACCCGCTTGGATGCAGCCCTGTGCCACGTGCTCTAGGTGACCCTGCGTGAGCAGGGGGGTTGGACTCGATGACCTCTGAGGTCCCTTCCAACCTTGGGCATTCTGTGATTCTGTGATTCTATGAATCCAGAGTCTTTTCAGAGGTGCACAGGGAAAGCATAACAGGCAACATCAACAGACTGTACTAAGGAAATGCAGAAAATTCAATTTTCATTGTGAATATAGTTAAGCACTGAAATGGGTTGTCCAAAGAACTTGTCCATTCTCCATCCCTAAAACTGATTCAGCAAAAACCTGAAACAACCTATAGTAAGCAGGAGGTTGCACTAGCTGAACCCGAGATACTTTTGGACCTTTTTTTTTTTTTTTTTCCCCCCGCGTTTAGCAACTGATTTTTCCCAATTCCCCCCCAGTATTGCCTCTGTGACCCATCTTTCCACAATACTTTGAAAGAAAGCCAAGGATTAAAATATTTTATTCTCTGGAAATCATAGGAAGGGGTAGGAATACATTACATTTTGCAGGTAGCTAATTGGTGTCTGTAGATGTAACATGAGAATCTTCGAAAAATGCTATTTCCTATGTACAATTTATTAATCTCTTTTTCCTTTCCCCACCCCCTCTAAGGCTAAGTAAGTAGTTGAACTAAAAGCAAGTATTTGCTCTTTGGCAAATTTGAAATGTGCACTCAAAACTTCTGATTATTAATTAATTAAATATATCTTTACTTGGATCAATGCTTTCTTTTTGTTGCAGGGTGAGGTTGAGTTTTGGATAACACCTTGTTTCATACTGTTGCAACATGTGGGACCCAAGAAGACATTGTTTATCAGCTGTGTTTAATAGAAAGGAGTTTTGCTATGTTTTTTTTTCTGAATTAAATTGTACTAGGTTTTCTTCTCTAACATTAACTTTAGGGATAAGTTCAGCGGAATGAAAATGGCTGAGATATATTTCTTAACTTCTTTTTTGTCTCCTGTTCGACCGAGAAATCATGTTAGGGGCAGTAAGGTTACAGTGAGGGATAGTTCATTAGTATCTGCCATGTAAAAATGTCTATCATTGCTGTTTTTGACAAAGCATTGCTGTTTTGTGTAACCAGAGCTCAGACTAAACAAGCAGGATAGTCTTGGGGAAAAAGAATGTCTTGAGTCTCTTTCCTTCTGCCTCCTCCAATACTTCAAAAACCAACCCAACAAGACCTCCCCACCCTTTCCTCCCAAAAGCTACAGTGAGACTTCATGCGTAGCTCTAGGAAAGGAAAGGAAACCACCAGCCATAGGTCAGTTCTAGAAGATTTAGTTTCTTGACATTATTATAAAAGTAGTCTAAAACACTGGCATTTTACAAATAACTAAGCAAGTATAAGTTCTGTTCTGTCCTTGTACCTATAACACCTGATTTGTAATTTAGTTTATTTATAATTTATTTTGGGTTTTTTTATTGTATTCTGAAGAACAGTGTACTTTTGTGCATACAATTACAAATTAAGCAGCTGGATGCTGAAGATGATTTTTTATTCTGATCATACTGAAATGAACATTATGGTTTCCATAATACTGCTATAAATCCCAAGTAATTCTTTAATTTGTCCCAATTGCTTGAGATTTAGCTATGAAACTTAAAATTTTACAGGCAAGTCTTCAAAAATACACCTGTACAGTACTAAATATTTGGGGGCAGGGGAACTGTTAATAATAATATATAAAGCACTGTTCCTAATTCTGAGGGATATTGTGGTATTGTTGAAAATATGAGAGATCTTATGCAAATCAGGAGTCCTTGAGACTTTAGAGCTCACAAAGTGGATTCTGATAATGGCTTTTCTATCTAATTAGCAGGATGAATTAGCATGTGATGTCCATTCCAATGAGTACAGACAGTCCTTCAGTAAGTTGCTGCAGATCCAGTTCCTCAGTATTGTTTTTGTCTGTTATTGTTTGCATTTTCTGTGGTGACCAAAAGCCCCAGGACAGAGTTAGTCCTGTGGATTAGGTCTTCCAAAAGTATCTAATTAGAGTAGGAAACATGTAGCCCTGCCATACAATTCCTATAGAGTTTTTTCCTTCTGGTCTTGCAAGATGAAGACTACAGAATTACTTTTTCTCTAAACATGAAAATCTAACTTATATTCTGCAGTGACAATTGTGTAAAAGTGTGATTTCTGTAGGCTTCAAGGTGGAGTTAACATTGATCTGCTGAAGGCTTCTTGTGGCCTACACTGGGAAATGCTGCCTATTAGAATTGCTCTTGTGGGGTCTGACAGGGGTCTTGTTACTATCCTGAGAGGAAGCAAATGATGGACAAGGGAGATGAGCCTGATCAGAGCACATTGCAGGGATCAAAACTTCCATCAATGTTCTTAACATTTCCAATGTTCTTTGGACATTTCAAAATTATTATTATTTGTAATTATATATGTCTCTTTTTGTCTGGCTATTGTTGTGTTTTTTAGCACAAATTGGCCTAAGCAATCTTCCAATGAGAAAAGCAAACATGAATACATGCCCCAGGCTATGAAGTGAGATTGTTGAAGTCATCTATTGAGTTTTTATTTTTTCCCTGATATAATACTTCATCAGGTGTTTGGCTGGTGCTGTTTTTTGAAATTGTTCCCTTCCCTTCCCTGAACAAAATACAGAATAAAAGCTTTGATATGACGAAATTAAAGTCTAATAAGATTGAGAAGCAAGTGGATGTACCAGAGACTATTTACTAACAGAAAAAGATCTCAAGATCTTTTACCTTAGGCTGTGTTTGGTTGAGCGTTTCCTCCCCATTGTGTTTGTGGTGTTTTCCCAGGGTAAGTAGGATCAGGTAATTTTAAGTGAGCAATACACACAGATTATGGACCACATGAATTATACAGGCAGTGAAATGTTTACTAGGAGGCAGGATTCAAGATTATTTGTTTCCTTTTTCATTCCACATGGCTTGGAAATAAAAAGAAAGACTATGAAAAGGAAAGGGGAAATAGAAGGCTAAACACAGGCTAAAAAGTAAGTGATGAAGGATAGATTTTTCTCTGCAATATTTTTTTTCTTACACCTGTTTGTTCTTTCTGTGTTTCTCCATGAGCCTTCCCAAATATATGCTTTAGCTCATTTGTAGTACTAGTATTCATAATGACACTCTCTGACTGGAAGAAAACACTTATCACAGCCTTCTTCTATGATGAGTGGAATCATTTATTGGTCATTAAGAGTAATTCTTCTTCCAAAGCCCCCAAAACAACTTTTTAAGTCCCTGTTATGATCTGATATATTTCCTTGTTGAGTATTTAATGGCTGGATGTGGGTTAGGGGAGGCTTTCACTAATATGCTCCTTTGCGGGAGGATTTTAACTTCAGTTTTACAGCACTTCAGAAGTAGTTTCCATTCCCAAGAATGTGCAGTTTCTCAAGTAAATTCTTACATAAACAAAAATTGATGCTAGAGCTTTGACATTATGTGCATAAGTAGGCAGGAATGCCTGTTTTTTGTTGTTGTTTTTCTTTGAACTTTAAGAGCTTCTGCAAGTTCTTTATAATAGGCTTATTGCCTTGACCAAGATAACTTCATTTCTCATTGTGCTCTTGCACAAAAACATCTCCCTTTTTTTTATAGCATTGGGATTTGGGTTTTTTTTTTTTTTTCACTGCTTTCAGCTGCTTCATGTCTGTATCTCCCCCCACCCCTTTCATAACATTCACTTAAGTATTGTTCAGTCTCCTTTAGCCATACATACTGTAATTCAGTACTAGCTTTGATCATGACCATTCAGTTAGTATCTCCATACTTAATGGCTTGGATCCTGTATTTCCTGCTATTTGCTGTTCTTGTTATTTTTGTGTTATCATAACGTTCTGTCAGAGCTGGGTGCTTTCATTCCTGAAAGACAGTTTTAACAAATTCATAGTATTTAGCAGCTTATTTCACCTTAGAGTTCTGCCTTTTGCTTTGCCATTTTATTAATCTGTCTTTTCCTTTGCTTGGTCCCCACATCTGTGAACTGGAGGCTTTGCAAGCGCCCAGGTCAAATGGGGCTTGATGAGAACAAACCAACATTTTGTGTCTCATGATCTGTTGTTAGTTTTCTCTGCAGTGCTATGATGTTCTTGTGCTGCATTTGTTGTCATTTGTCATGTGAGATATGACTGTTTCCCCAACTTAAGCAGCAGTGGGCTGTGAGTTGGCCTAAGAAGTCTCTACAGTTCTGAGTTGGGACTCTCCAGCCTATGGGAGTCTCCAGCCTATGTCAAAAAGCATCATTTTCATCTGTCACATGTTCTGTGCTTTTGGAATAGTTAATCCAGTTTGCTTGGCTCGTGTTCGTTGTCTGACATTTTTATGCTGATTAGTTAAATTTGCTGCTGAATCCACTGCTGAGCTGTGATTATGACCTTCAATAAGCTGCTGCTGCTGCTGCTGCTGCTGTTTGGCTGAGGATGCAAAACACATTTTTCAGTACTGCCACCATCAGACATCGGCAGCTTTGAATCCATTTTGCAAAGAAACGCAATTTCCTCTTTCTCCCTGGCTTCCTTCCACTGTGTATAATTTCCAACTACTTTGCACATCACTGTAGTACTGTATATGTTTCTTTCTTTAAAGTCAAATAGCTTTCCTCTTCTTTGGTTTTAGCAAGAGTGTTTGGAGGTGAGTATTGAAGTGGTTTACCATGCTTTCCACAAGAAAGCTTTCCATTTCTAGATGGGAAAGTTCTGTTTGTTTACCAAGTCTGACAGGCAGCAGAACTGCTAAGAACAGCTTAGGTAGTGTTAATTTTTCTGCAAAGTACACCTTTTTGGTAGATGCTATAGGAAATACGGGATCTGGCAACCGTAGAAAGAACTTCTGATCCTTCACTATTATTTTTGGAGTGTGCAAGGACTTGACTGGTCTTCTCTTTCCCTTTCTTGCCTCTTGCCTTCTCTTCCCTTTCTATAGACCAGGAAGGGAAGGGCTGCTGAGGCACTTAGTGCCTGTGGCTCTCTGCTTAAAATGAGCTTCACAGATGCTGAATGCATCATAGTGCCTTGTTGTGGGGGACTGTAAGCCCGAGAAATTCAGCTGAGCCAAGTGAGTTCACGTAATCCATCCTTCAAATAATTTCAGATAGAGATAGTGAGTGCATTACAGCCTTGCTGGGCTTTGGCATCAGACCCGAAAGCTAAATGTGATAAACAGGTGAATTTACAGAGACAGTGTGCTTAGCCGATTTGTAATTTGGAGATCCATGTGCTTAGTGTTATGTGGCAGTAACTTTACAGATACTTCCAGATTCTCATGTCTTTGTATGTATCCCTGCTTGAAAGAGAAGTTAGGCAAAATAAAAATGAAATTAAAAAAAAAAAAAATCTGAATATAATAGAAAAGACCTGTTACTTGTTGTTGTCTACACTAACAAGTAATAATAAGTGCAATAATAATGAATCAGTAGGTTGAAATAGTACCTGGAGTGCTTGTGCTTGATTTGCTCTGGTGTCCCAAGATTAAAAAAAAAAATCCTGCCTGTGGTTTGAAACTGATGTAAGAAGCAGTTACTGGTTCAGATCCTTACGTTTAAGTTAGCTGTGAAGAGAATTTGGAGTAGAGATGCCTGTTTAGTTTCCTGTAATAATATCTAATACTGGAATATCTCCAAGAGCTGAACCAATGGGAAGGGGAAGGTGAACTTAACTTAAAATAGATGCAATAGAACCTCGAATGAAACAGGTTTCTCCCGCTCGTTCTCTCGTGCTGACAGGTAGCAGACTGTGTGTGGTGTCCAAGCGCTCTGTCAGGCAGGTGGGCCCATGATGAGTCCAGATGTTTGCTCCAGGCTTGGCTGCGATGACACGAAGGCTGTGCTGTCAAGTTCTCCTCATGATTCCTGGTTTCCTGTAGGTCAGCAGCCATGTACAGGTTTTAGATATCTAGGTATTTATGGACCTTTTGGGAAGTGTCAGGGACCAGGATTTCCATCCTGTACCGACCTGTTTTGTTAGTCATGTGGATTTGTTCACTCTTCTTTGCATCTTGTCTGTGTGTCTTGTGAAATTGCACTTAGATGTGTCGGGCTCCTCATGGTGTGCCAGGCCTGGTGGCGCCATCCGAGCTGCCCTTTCTGCAGGCTGTTTCCTTCTTGCATATTCCTGTGGTGCACATAGGCATGTTCCTGTGGTGCCTCTGCACACAGGCATTCACGTCCGTTCTCTGTTACGAGTCTCACGCTTACGCATCTTTACAAAACTGCTGGAGTATTTCAGATAACACTCAAGTTCCGTCTGCTGTTCCCTAGTTTTTGCTTTCTCCATGACGTTTTTGACAGAAGTTCAGACTAGTTAGAACACATTTACGAACTGTGAGTGAAGTCAGTGGGATATGTGTGCCAGTATCACCCTGCAAGCCGCAGCACGTCCTACAAGAGGACATAGCACAGAGCCATGCTGAGTCCCGGGGCCCAGGTCTAGCTCGGCAGCAGTCAATGCCGACCGATGAGAGCCCACCAGAATTTCTGCCTGGAGATAAAGGTTGTTCAAGGCAATAGCTGCTTGGGAACATGTGTGGTCGCAGACGCTCCACAGCATCCACAAGGAGCCATCATGCAACCTATGGTCAAAGACTAGCTCGATAACCCGTGAGGGCTGAGGCAGTCGCACTTGCAAATCCTCCTTCTGCTCACCAATAGTAAAGACAGAGCTGGTGACCCATGAGTTAGCTGTATTTACCTTTAGCTAACTACAACTCTGGCAAAGATGTAACATCAATAGGCAAGTGAGGCTGAACTGTAAACTTAGCAAAAACATGCGTGTTGATATTGTTTCTGTGGCTAGGAGAAGTGGAATAATTACATTGGGAGGATTTTTCTGTGATAGCAGCAAGCAGCAGAAATAGAAATGAAAAATTCTGAGCAGTGTTCTTTGTGAGCAGCTTGATATGCTAAAGTTTCCCATAACGTTGAGCTTGGTCTGGCAGGCTAGCATATTTTTATATGTGTTTGGATCATTGCTTAAGCCTTCATCTCAGAAACTGTTGACTTTATATTTGCCCGAGTGTCAGTTAGAGAATTTAAGTGTTAAGAAAATGAGCTGAGGAAAGTTGATAATTAAGTTTTCCTTACTCAATTGTATCTATGCGATGAAGTACTTCCCTGCTCAAGGTCAGCATGTGCAAAGTGTTTCACCCCCTTTCCTTGCATCTGTGTGCACACTAGTAATCTCCGCTAAATCAGTCATGCTGGCTGTGTGTCATTAAAGACCACACATCAGTTTTGGTTAAGAGTGGCTCATGATCAGTTTTGGTTAAGAGTGGCTCATGATCTGAGAATTGCTGATGGAAACAAGCACTGACTCCTTCATTCATTAGCTAAGTAGGAGGGGGAAGATTGGCACGTTTCTTGGAGCAACAAAGGCTGTTTTGAGAATATATCAAACATCTCCTCTTCAGATTATTTTTCATAGAATTTACAGTTAGATTGAAGATGTTGAGGATCTTAGTGACATTCTGTGATATGGGCACAAAGTCTTACAGACTTTGTAAGGACTTCACAAGTCCATGTCAAGTGTCATGGTGGTGGCCCCAGTTTCACGGTGGTAGTCTCCAATTTGGGGGAGTTCTCCATAAGAAAACCGAAGCTTGGGCAGGAAGGGAGATGTTGTTGAGACTGATCCAATTTTGTTAAGTGAAGTCCCCCAGGATCTAGAAAACAGGACGTATTGTCCTGTCCTGTCCTGTCCATCACCACTTTGTTGTGAGACCAAGGTGAAGGTCATTGCCTGTGCTTGCTTGTCATTAATATTTAATAACAGCATCTATATATATTTTAGAAAGAAATCGAATCAAAATAAGAAACATCTTTGCTTCTGCTTTTCCTCTGGATGAAGGATCAAAGAAGAAACAATGTGCAACAGATGTTAGTCGCATGGCTTAAGGCAGTGTGATTTATAGAACTGTGTAGAATACAAATTTGCTTCCATTTACGTTGTTGTTACTAGATTAGCTAAAGTGGAATCTGGTCATAGTATCCCCAGATTATGCAAGTATGAGAGAAGAGAATCAGTCTTGCTCACACATATGGTTCACTGAGACAAGAGGATACTTTTCAAAACTTGGTATTTTTGTGTGTTTATACTAAAGGAAACAGTTCTGTTCAATTGTAAGTTTTTGTATATATACAGTGCATATTTTTAGGGTGGATTTATTCAAATATTTAAAAACTATTAAAAGATTCTGAGCTGATGAGTTCTATCGCAATTTGTTTTCATTTTATAATTTATGATTCTTCATTATCTTTGTTTCAGAACATAAGAAAGCATTTTGTAGTTTACAGTCTGCACACAGATACGTCTTATAAGTTATCAAAACTGAATAAAGCCTGCTTTACTGATGCAAGTATTTACTCTATCTCTTCATATTTTTGAAAGGTTTTTTTAAAAAAAAAAAAGCAGTGACTTTGTATTTCGTAGGTAACTCGGTATTGTAAAAAGAGCAAGCCTTGAAAATGACTTGTGTGCAGGTCGTTTTTATTGTTTCATTGTATAAGTTTCTGAACTTAAATCAAGGGAACAAGGAGAGTACCTTAGTAACTCTGTATTATACTTTTGCCTTTACACACATAGCTACCAGGAGAATTATACATGCAATAAAGAAGGAACAAGTATAAATTATTAAATATACTGCCAGTTTGGTGGAAAACTTGGAAAACTTGTTTGTACAATCCTTTCCAATACATTTCTGGACACTATAGTACAATCTATTAAAAAAAAAAAAAAAAAAAAAAAAGGCTGTTGAGTATTCAATTAAAATGAGGGAAGCTAGGTGGCAATGTTTTATAGAAAGCAGGATAGAAATGAATAAATGAATAAATAACTTTCCATTATTAGCAGTGGTAGTAACATTTGACTTAAAATAGAAGGCAGAATTTCCTTTCTAAGTTATTTTCCAATTGTTTGACATTAAGGGCAGATTTTGGAAGTCATTTTTAAAAATAATTTGGCTAATAAATAGTTTTAAGCTTAAAAGCTTTAAAAATACTGGCATCTCACAGCAAAATAACTTTTAATTAAGGCTGTGTGCATAACAGGAGTAAAACACGCTATCTGAGCTTGCTATATTTGCATTATAAATTGCTTGTTAATGCAATGCTTGAGGCATGTAAAAGCAGGAACTGGTAAAATTTTTCTCCATTTTGAAACAGCAAGTTGTGTTTATTTGCAGTTTTATCACTAGTCTTATATTGTCTTAAATGTCATCCTTTGTGAGAGCAAAGAAGGGAATTCTTTGTTATTTTGTAACAGCTGCATTTGTTTATGGTCTCTTATTTGTAGGTTGTTATAATAATTTGACCCAAAATGGGCAGATGTTTGAACTCCTATGTAAAGCCATATTCTAAACAGTGTAGTTCTCTGCTCAACAAGACTGCTTAACTTGTCCAAACAGAAATATCTTTCCAATAATAACCACCTTGAGAGCAGAAAAGAGCAGGCCTGTTGGTTCTGTGAGCTGATCCAGATGAAGATATCAAACTTCAGTCGTTACATTTTCTCTCTACTTACAAATAATGCCACACATATATCACATTATTGTGATATTAGACTATTAGAAACTATACAGGCCACAAAACTGCGAGTTACCCTTCCCATTTTTTTCTTGTGATTTACTGCTGCTTAGAACTAATTTGAACATAGGTTACCTCTAAGTGAAATGGAGATTATAGGCACTAAAGAGGATACACAGAAGAAACCTGATAGGTGCATTACAACATATTATTGGCGTCTCTGAAGAAGAGGACAATCCATATGGTGCTCTGCTCTCTCCATGGAAATTCACTCATTGCTGTCTTTGCTCCCACAGGTTTTCTCGGAGTTCCCATAACTTAACAATCTCATGGAAAAGTCAAAATTCTCACTAGTTTTAATTCTTCACATAGCATGTGTAGTATATCTGATAATTTGTCTTCTGGTAAAAGAAGCTGAAACTTTTGCAAACATTGTCTGGAAAATAGCTCGTGGGATTGTTATGACCTGGCTGTAGCAGCTCCAGTCTGGCTGCTGTTCGGTTGTCCTGTGTTTCCATTAGGAGCTGAACCTGTTTACTGTTTTTTGGAAAGTACTTGGCTCTCCTCAGATCTCTGCCCTTGCTTTGTAGCCAGCTAGGAAATGTGATAGCCATGACCAGCCTAAAAAGCTTTGATTTGATATAATATATTCGTCTCTTTTGAAACACATACATAAATCTTATTAATGCTAATGGGCATTGCATGTTCACAAAGAGGAGAAAAAACAGCCAGTTGTCTGAGATTCACACAGTCTCTGTGATGTTATTTTTGAAGACTTCTGGGCTGCATTCTGGCTTCAGATTTTCTTCACTGAGTTCCTGTTGACGTCAGTAGGAGGTATGCTTTCATATCTGGTGAGCATCGTTGTTTGTTGTTAACTATGGAACATATGGATCCGTGCTTGGATACCGAGATCATAGGAGCCAGAGAAATACCTAAATACAGAGATATGGATGGAATGGCTAAAAATACTCAGGTTTAGATCTGTTACGGTGTGTCTGAAAATGCAAGGCATTTTTAGAATGGTGATCTTTGCATTTAACCAAATGACAGTCTTTAGTCTGATCGCTCCCAATCAGTTGACAAATCTAACTCTCCTTTGGATTAAAAAAAAAAACCAAAAAACCAAAAAACTAAAAACAAACCTTTAAATGATCTACTCAGTTGAAAAGATGTAAAGTAGAAGGGGAAAGTTTTCTACCACATCTTTTGCTTATCCAGATGTAGTCAAGGACGTGTTACCCAGATCTGAATGTAATACTGTTGTACTATAATCTTATTGAGTAGGTAATGATGTAATATCACATTAAAAATGTCTCTGTTGCATTAAGGTTTTTATAGTCTGCCAGTTTGTTCCCTTTCATTCTGATTAGATTTTGCTTTTACCGTTCCAAATTGATAAGAGAATAAATCCTTCCTGTTTGTGAATTGCTGTCATACTAATCATTTTCTTTCTGTTTTCTAGAATTGATTGAAAATGTCAGGTGTCTTAAACTCATTTAGCCTTCTTCTCACACCATTTCAGTGTTTTTTTCATGTGTGTTTAGTACTTCGTGTTTTTTGAATATTCAGTTTCATGCATTTTTGTTTTGGTTGAGTAGTGTTTTGGTTTTGAATATCCATCTACTCATACGTGGGGGTTTTTCGTGTGTGTGTGGAATATCTATTATACTTCCCATTAGTGCACATATACTGAAAAAAGATTTTTTTTAATACATAATGTCTTTAAAATAGGAGTAAAGAAGTCATCCACTGTCTTCCTCCAGAGGTAGCAGTGCTTCTGATAGATAGACATTTGTAATAAATTAATCTCTACAAGACTGATAACTTGTTTGTGTTCTCCGTAGGTTTGAGATTGTACTATTCATATCTGATTAAAAATAGCAGGTGACTGGATTCAAATCTGATGTCAGAGAGACTGGTGGGATGGGAGAGCGTGGATAAGAGAATTCAGCCATGTACTTTGCTTTTGATAATCACGTGTAGGACCAAGTCTCTGTGTTTATCTTGTGTGCAAGGTCCTGTGATGAACTAGCAGCTCTTGCTATTTCAGTTGCTTCCTGACGACCTGGGTTTTCCACCCAAAGTGGCTGAGTGCCAGTCTGACAGTGCTAGAGTTACGTAAGGTGGTTGCTCTGGATGCTTGCGGTATCTACGCTGTTGTCATTTGTAAATAACCTTGGGCTCTCCTGGCCACTGTGAAGACTTTGGGTCTTAATGCTTTTGCCAGAAAGCAATTTTTCTTTATCTTTGGACTCATTTTAAATAAGAGACTTGGAAAGGAGGCAGCAACATCTGTGTGTTTATCATGGTCACATCTGCCGAGGTCGAAGGCCATCCGTGTTCCATGCAGGTGGCGGCGGGTGCCTCCTGCGAGGGACTGTCAATACGTGGGGTCCCTTAGGAGCGCATCAGGTGAGACGTGGGTCTACACATGGGTCTAACCTGCTGCAGCTGCAGCTCGGCCGGGCACAGGCGGCTCCTGCACCCTTGTCTTGTCTCCAGGCTTCCCTTTGCTTTCCTTTGCCTTGGGCACCGGATGAGCAGAGCACCGGGCACATCTTTCATTCCTTAGTGCTGCTCAGCTCTGGCTTCTGGCTTGGGAAGAGTGTTTTGTAACTCCTAGCCTTAGTGTTTTTGTCTCTTCCAAACTTCACAAGTAAATGAAAATTATAAATAACTAATGCTCTCTTTCTTTGTGGTACTTTAGATGCTCTCCGTTTGCAAAAACTGCATGTGTGAATCACATACCAGTGAACTTGTATTACTTGAAGCAATTTTCCTCAGTGCGTAGTTCATGCAAAGACTTGACCAATGTTCCATCAGAAAAACGGTGCTAATTGTAGACTAATGATGTGGTTCATCAGTTCTGCCATATGGAGATAAGGAATCTCTAGATAAATTTCCTCTGTTTGGTTAAGGAAATGCTGAGAGATTTGCTACCTGTAAACTGAGTGATGACTTTATTGCCACTTTTGTGTAAACAGTGTAGGAGATGCAGACCTAACCCTGACAGGTTCGTAAGAACTTTCAGGGAGGCTGAGGAAAACATACAGTCTTTATTTTACAAAGAGGTTGCTTTTGTTTTCTACTTAAAGCATCAGTTAACATAGCTGAATACACCTAATCTCTTACCTTCTTAATTGTGTCCAAAAATCACAGACATAGTGGGGCAGCTCCAGTAAAGATCAGCCCCTGACTACTCCTACTGCATGGCTTTTAAATCCGATGTAACTTGGAGCATTCCTTGGGCAGTGCAGTGGATCTGTATTTCGGATGCAGACGGTTTGGGTGTTTTGGGTTTTTCCTGCTTAGTTTTTCAGTGGTTCTAGTTGCGACGAGCAGCGCGCTGCTCCGGCAGGCTTGGGGCTCCACGCAGCGCGGGATTAGGAGGCGCTGCACGGAGGTGGTGCCCTCCTCTCTATGTCCTGTGCCTGCTCCATGGGGTGTTTTGCAGAGCTGCCTTTGCACAGTGTGGGGCAGGGCAGGGGGGCGGCCGCGCTGGGTGCTGAGGACTCCCTCCCTGCCCACATTCCCGGTGCCGCAGACGGCGCCTTCCCGCGTCTCCTTGGCTCTTGGGCTTGGATGAGCGCAAGCTGCCCGGGTTCCAGTGGGAGGTATCACGTGCAGGAAGGCAGGCCAAGGAAAGAGTGGTGTTTCATCCGACTCCACTACAGAGAAAGAGGGTTTGCCCCTCTTTCAAGAGGTATTATCTTGTGCTGACTTATTAGATGTTGCTGGTTCTTTGGCATGGTGTGGGACACAGCCCCTTGGTGTAAAAGGCATCTGTGACTGAACACCCAGATTGTGGGGAGAACTGTTGGTCACTGAGACCACCAATGGTCTTTCTTTAGGTCAGTATGGGGCCTCCTGTTTTCACTTGGGATGAGGACAGCCCCTTCCCTCGTTGTTGCAGGCTTGCTGCCCGTCACCACCAGTCAGTTGTGCAGGGCTTGAGCTTTTCATTTTGTTTTATCTGAGCTACAAATTCACCCAAAGTTCTATGTATTGGACTGTGTTCGGTGCATGTGAATACTGGAATAAAAATCTAGTCCATGATACCCTCATGTCTCCTGTCGAAATGGTAAGAGCCATATGCCTACATCTGGGGAATGTACGCATAACTTGACTGGAAGCATTTTGTCAAATGAACATAATGTATAAATGTATTTTTTTTGTTGAATATATGTGAACCTAGAAAGGCTCAGAGCGCAGTCAGTGCAGAGGAGTGCTGTGACCAGGTAACTGTTCACCCTCCCTGTTGCATTTCTTTCCCTGCTCTCTCTCCTGAAGCTCTCTTTGCAGTTGTCTCCCCAGTCTGTACCTGTGAGGGACCCACAGCTCATGAGCTGCTATGGGTCTGCTCAGCACCCAGCCTCGCACAGCCCCGCGGCCGTGGGGCACCCTGCCTGCAGCTGGTCCCTGCCTCGGGCGGGGAACAGTCTGTCAGCAGCTTTGCTTGTGTCTCCTGTGTTAAGGCACATTTGTTCGGCTGTTTCTGCTTTGGTAATACAACCAGCTTAAATTTCATTCTAACTATGTCAAATTATCGAATAAAGCTACAGTGCTGCACTGGCCAGGAAAAGAGAGGCTGGATAGTAACATGTTTATAATCTAAATTCTTCCTGCTTTGCAGTTTAAAGGCTGCTTTCATTTTTCCATTTCACCAGTCAAATGTGTGTGTTCAAGGCTTTGTCTGTGAATGGCTACCATAGCCAAAGAATTATTTTTTATATATTTACTGGGCTGTTTATTGAGGAAATTTCCTCCCAAGTAAATAAACAGAGCTGAAGAAGTTTAAGAGTTGCTAAACTGAGTGATTTTTAGTTTTGTGACCTCTTTGGTGCATTATCTAAATGACAATTTGATTTAACTTTTCTCCATATAACTGACTCATCTTTACATAGGAGGGAAAATACCTGCATTTGCTTGGAAATTTTCAACTTAAAAATACTACACCATGGAATTCCTTGGGAAAAAGTGTGTTCTGCATGTTTTGAATAAATCTGCTCAGAATCATGATTGGGATCTCTGCATTTAGCCGGCTATTTTATGCCTAAATCCCCATTTTTCACACACATATGACTCAGTGATGCCTAGAGGAGTTATATATAAGGAAGGATTATAGCTGGCAAGGAACATTGAACTAATTCTACCTCTTAGCCCAGTGTGTCTGTTTCTGTGGTATCTACTTCAGCAGTGTGTTTTGTTCTGGAGCAAACACCACCAGATCTTCGTGAGAGAATTCTGCCTGGTTAATGTTGCAGTGAGCTGTGACAGTCAGCTGGGCCAGAAGCTTGCAGCCTTTCCAAGAGGGAGACATTTCCAGAAAGAAAGCCCAGGAGAGTTCTCAGATTTTCATCTACCTTGGAAGAGCTTTGCATTCGCAGTTATAAACACATAGGTATCTCCAGTGCTTTTCTGTGCCTTGTCTTAGTTCCTGCCTGTCAATGCTGCAAAGTGAAACTGCAGCTTCCAAACCTGGCTCTGCTGGAGCAAAGGATGGGACCACTAGTGACTTTAGATACTAGAATGTTTTATCCAGGTTGCCATAAAGTGGGAATTTAAAACAAATAAACAAAAAAACAAATAAAATCTCTAGTTTAGATCTGCTTCCGGATGAATTTTCCAGCACATCTAGTTTAAGCTTAAATCTGAAATAGCTTCCCAGAGTCCTGTGCTGCTTTTTGTCACCTTGTTGCTGCTGTTATGTCCTGGAGAATGGCAGAATAGTGTTGCTGAAGCACAAAAATGCTATGGTACAAAGGGATTCTCTTTCCCCTCACTCTCATGGAAATAGATGGCTTTGCTCAGAATTTACTCATTAAGCTTGAAAGCACTTTGGGAACATAGACTCTCGTGCAGACCCTGTAATTCTGGCTAAGTGTCAGTGAACTGGTTCGTTTCTGTTAATATGGTAGTTTCAAATGACCTTGTTTCATCTTGCTGTCTTTAGCTTTGCTGTCTTAAGGCATGGGAAAAGGTGTTGCTACTGTTATTGTGATAACTTTGAGCGCAATGCTATGCCTGTTGATCTCAATGGAAGTGATATCAAGAGTCTGTTCCTTTGTATGCAATTCCTTGGATGTGTTTCAACCTTTCTATTTTAAATGTGTCCTTTATTTATCATTCCCATACAAACCACTCTTGCAATCCCATAATTTTTAGACCTTTGACATCTGAATGTGGTGCATACGTATAATTCTTAATGGTGAGTGATTTTAATCTTCACAAGGATAATAAATCTGACAAATCCCTCAAGCAATGCCATGGATTTCTTGATGTTTTGATCCCTTTTTTACTTATTGCAGAGACTGATTTATTTAAGAATGCAGGACTGGTGTCTATTGTTATTACTAATACTCAATGTCAAACCAGCATTCCAACAAACTTCCCTTTCAGCTAATCATTATTGTCTGCTTAGTAGAAGCTATAGTAGCTTCAAATTTGAAGCTATAGTAGCTTCAAATAAGTATATGTAGTAGCAATGCTAGTTAGACCTTTCTGGCAGTGGATTGCTTCTCTTTCATGTTGTGTAGGAAACAATTCAGATTTTCATTATTTTCCCTCTTGACTTGTAAGCACAAGCAGAGAAGACTGTTTGGAAATAACTGATTTGGCACGTTGTTTACTAATGACATGAACATCTATGTGTTCATTTTAGAAGTATTCAGCATTATATTTAAGAATACTTATTAAGTAATAGTGAAAATATATTAAAAAGAAAAGGGGCATTAAATCTTAGTGGGGGAATTCAGTTTAGGTAGTAGTAATAGAACTGCCTTAATTTAACCCTCCTCGGAGCCATTTGCACTGAAGGCCCTGATAAAGCTAATAAAACAAAATATTATCATTAGAGTTCTTTTATACTAAATGTCTGAGAAAATTTTGAGATAGTTTTAGGCCTTTTTCTACCACTGCTAGAATTGAGGGCTTTATGCTGTAGACAGCATAGGTTCCTCTGATGGTCCTTGGTCCTCTCCAAGTCATTCTCCATACTTCTATTTATTCATGAAAGTGGGAGAAAAGGAATGAAACTGACCCTTGTGTCCTGACACCAATCATGTAACCTGTGTGTCAGTTCCACTATATTTAAAGTTAAAATTGAATTAGTATGTGTATAGTTCACATTAAAGATGGTTCTTTTAAACATTTTTAGTAGGAAAGAATGCTCTTTGAAAGGAATAAGTAGATTTTCCTACCTTTGCTCATTTTCTGTGGTAGTGCATGGGAAATAGATGGCCTCATTCCTTTTGCATGAAAGTCCTGTCCATTTTTTTACCAGGTGGTGGGCATCTGGCTTGTGATGACTGCCTGCTCTTCGCAAAATATTTCATCGATTCTCGCTCTGCTTGACAAAGAGGGTTACTGTGTCATCTGGTAAAACAAGCTAATGATGATTTTGACTTCTAAGTCTGGTATTGAAAGTTGAGGTTGATATGTTCACTTAATCATGTCTCATTCATAGTATGTCCCTGCTCTGGTATTTGTAAATGTTCAGTTATCTGTACACTTTCCAGAATTTCGAGCATGTCCAAACTTACATGGGAAAAATTATCATCTGCTTAAATATTTTGAAGCTGAAATTTAAGGTGGTGTTATGAACTGTAAAGAGCTAATACTGCTAAACTCTTGTAATATGCATATACATTTGCATATTTTCTTAAAGAAATGTCAGGTAATTCACTGCCAGGAATGCAGCGTGACTGCCAGCTTGGTGTAAATAGAGGTAGATCTGTCGTGCTTTTCTGAACAGATTTGCCAGCATTCCTGGAGATGCCTTCAACTGTAGAGGAAGGCAAAATCTTCTGGGTCAGTGCTCTTGCTTCTGATTTTGTGTGATGTGTTAAACATCACTTGTATTAATATTATGTAATTTATATGCAAAGGCGGTATGTACATGCTATGCTCTAGAACAAAAAACTTTACAGATAAATTTCCTCTTTCTGGATCCTGTGACTTAAGTTTGAGTTATCAGGTTTCCACTGCCGCAGTGAGATACTGGAGGTTTGTTTAAAACGTGCAGAAGGAGCTGCTTTCATTCAGCAGCTTTTTCAGAGCAGTACCGCAATGCTAAATTAATAGTATTATAATTTCACATAGTTTTCTGAAAGGGAGATGTTGACAGACAGTAGGAATAAATAGTTAGTAAAAGTATTGAATTTTCCTAATATTATTTGGGAAGCTTCAGGGTTTCAGATCTTGAAAAAAATGATGTTATTGGGCTACGTAGTTGTGTCAGAGATGGTTTTCTATGTTTGGTTTCTATGCTTGACCAATCAAGTCAATTTAATACAGTAGTACACATATGTTAAATACAAGTTCTGACAATCCTAAAAAATAAAAAAATGCACCACATTTTCTGGGACTTCCCGAGCAAAGCCAGGCACATCCAATTTACGTATGCCAACAGAGCCATAACATTTGTAGTTAGTTCTTACAACTAACCTTTAAAGTGTTGGGGACATAGTGACAAGCAGGGAGAGGGGTGTGTGCTGCTGTCCCTCCTCATGTCAGGCCTTACAGACAGTGCCAGTTTCTTTCTTTCACCCCTGACTTCACTGTCGAGTGGGGAGGGCAGTATGGTGGGCGTAAAGGCCTGAACCTGGAACATGACCTGGGCATGGAATTTATCGTTTTAAGTGTTTCCTGCATGGAAAAGATCCCATGAAACTGCCACAGTAGAACAAAAATTGTTTCAGTCAAGTACGTCTCTAGCCATTTAAGAGTCACTGCTTCATATATCTCCATCTCATCTGTTTGATATGTCTCAATTAGTGTTCTCATATTTGGTGTTAAATTCCACTGCAACTGAAAGTTTAAAGTAATTACACTGAAGTCTGTGGAGAATATCTAGATTTAAAGCAGAGTGAGTTCATTTGGCTGCAAAACTGTTAGTTCTTTAGAAACTTAAATCTCTACTTTTTGAAAAATCATATAATTTACCTTTGTTCTGCAGGTTGATGAATCCAAACTGATATAAATGCAAAATACTATTTCATTTATTTTTCTTTTAAGTAACTTTTTTTGATTAATGGTGATAATATGGAACACAGAGAAGCAAAATTTAACAAGCTGACATAGTATAGGCACAAGAGAGTTTGCAAAGAAATTTGTGATAGAAGCTATTTCTCGTCCAATTAGAATTAGCTGGATTTTAGCTGGAAACCTGAGTCATATTTTGTCTTGGTGGAATATGTTCACTTCTAATGAGTGGTCAGTACCTACATGCAAATATGAAGGAACAGCTTTGCAAAAACGAAGGCAGAACTGTTCTCAAAACCGAACAATGGAAGCTATGAAAAGTTTCTTTTTCTTCCTTTTTTGTTTTTTCTTTTGAAATATTGGTTATATAATTAAAAAAAAAAAAAAAGCAAACCTCATAATTGGTGTTATAACCCATAGTAACTTATTTGCTGTGGTGTAGCAACAAGGCAGGAAATCACCTCATTCTGTCCTATTGGACTTAAATTATACATATATATAAATTTATAATATAGAATCTATATATGCTGCCAATGTTTTGCCTTGACAGCAAGAACTTGACAGTTTCCACTTCAAAACTATGTATTTTTTTAAATGAATATATAGTAGGTAAGTTATTGTTGTTGCTGTCCTACAGAGGAATATTGGTGACAACAGATGCTCAGAAAATGAAATAGTGTTTGTTTCTTTTTGAAATTAAAAAGTGGGTAAATGTATTCTGCAGTAGTGTAGTGCCATGCAAATATAATACTTATAACAACTGATACAAGTTTGGAAATTTATGAAAAACTAATAAGAAATGCAACAGAATAAAAATTAATTAGTGGATGGTTTTTAACATTATAAGATATTAGCCCCGTTTTTAGGTGTGCTAACTGTTTCTAATAAAACTGACCATTGCTATAGAATTCAAAAATAATAGCTTCATATCTTATATGGTGAATAAAGTTACTAACATGCACTGGAGCTGTTCTATCATTGGATATGATGTAATTTAGTCTTATTTTTCCACCGTCACAATAAATGTGACTGTGTGAAACTGAATCTGCGTTTGTGTGTAACATTCTGCTATGTAATAAGCTTCCAAAAAGGAGAAAAATGAATACATTTCAAGGAGTTGGATGTTCCCAAAGACTTTGTTTACAATTTTGTTGCACTGTTAAGCATTTAGTGTAAGGCGAGTAGATTGTTCTAGTTCTAGTCATTATAATACAGTTCTGTTTTAATATTGCATGATCTGTGGGCTGCCATAAAATTGTTACAAATTGGAGGGCTGATAGAACATGAAATGAGGCACCTCATCTGAATGTTGCTTTTGTTCTGTATTTAACAAATCAGTGTGTTGACATTTGTCACTGATGGATTTCATTATTTGCTGAAAGGGTTTTAGGGGGTTTGACAGCATGAATGGTTTGTCCTACAGACTTCTGAGAATTGATAAAGGCATCTTTGTTCTTTGTGCAAAAGCACAACAGATATCTTATTGACTGATGCATACAAAAAGAGAAGGCTTGTAAAGCTGCTGCATAAAATAAGCTAAGAAAATGATTTTGGAGCCATTCTTCTATGTTGTTCTCACTTTTTGCTAGCAACACATCTCATTAATCAAAGTAAGAAGAAGAATTGCATCCTCATTCAGTAAATTGAAAGCGTGTATTTTAGATCAGGTGGATTTTACATAGTGTTTATAGATCACCAAAATAAGTGAAAAGAAAAAAAAAAATAATAAAGGACAGTAGGGGGCTAGTTAGTTGAATTTCTATTGCCTGAACCCTTTATTCCTTTACGAAGCAGAGTGCAGAGCCTGGTATCATTTGTTATATGCTACAAGATAAATGCAAAATAAAATTAATGTGTTTTAACTATGAGATTGAATATCAGAATAGATATTGACAGTGTTGGAACTGTACACTTTTCTAAGGAAGATCAAAGGCTCCAGAAGGATTTGTAGGTACTGGCTCTTACAAACAAGCATTATGAGTAATATTCTATACAGACAAAAATTAGATCGCATGCAAATTGGCTAATTATCTTCGTCATGCGAAATTGGTTATCTTCATCTCACTGTTTGTTCCCACGTTTGTGAGTTGGCACAAGAAGCAAGTGTTTATTGGATATGAACTCAAAAAAAATCTGTCTATGCCTCTTCTGTAGTATGAAGACTCTTAGATTTACCTATTTGTGCATCTTCTGTAAAACTATCAGGAATTTGCAGCTTTTAATCTTAATATTAGCAATATCCTTTGTGACTGGGAGCTCTGGAGTAGTCTTGGTTCTCAGGTGAAATATGTGTTATATGAATCCTTAAAAGTAAGAGTGTTTCTCAGGTTTGTTTTATTCTGTGAAGCTCCTCTAACTAGAGTTTGTCCTGTCTTCATAAGAACCACTTCTGCCTTCAAGATTTTGTTTTTCTCCTGTTTTTAACACAGTGATCCCAGCAATTTTAATCTGAGAATTTGTCTTACTAAGTTATTTGTGCTTTAGCTCTCAGCTCTGTAAATGTCTGTCAGAAACTTCACAATGTAGGAAAAGGAAATCCAGGGCTTCCAGTAAGAGCACTGATGGAAAAATACAAATAATGAAATCCATCCATGATCAAATAATAACATTCATCAATGGCAAAAGCGATCATTTACACTGGGACTGAAAATCATATTAATCATTTTAGTGACAATACAAAGAGCAGTTTGAACAGTCTCTGAAACAAATGCTATGTACATTTCTAATATAAAATAAGATTTTTTTTTTAAGTTGTCTCTTCAGTACATTAGAAGAGGATCTTTTAGAGTATATTAGAAGGGGTTCTTTTCCTTTTTTTATTGCACAAAGCAATTTTGTATTTGTTAAAGGAGATTTGTGTACATTTTTCAGAAATTCTATATCTATTTCCAATATTCTCCTCTTACTAAAATTAAGTGTACTATATATATTAAATATATAATAAATATATTTAATATTTAATATAAAATATATTAAAATGATTAATTACAATGTTTGATTTACTTGACCATGTACTGTTCACTTTTTTCATCTGAGCAAAGTTTAAGGTTAATTTTATGATCCCAGTTTTATGAATCAGTTCTAAATAAGAGAGAATAAATATAAAGGTACTAATGAAAGGTACTAAAAAAGACTTCTCACAATGTTTAAGGAGTGAATGACATAATATCTTTTCGAAATTTGTCATTTTTTAATATATGAAAGGTGTTGAAAAATGTGATAAGAGATTTCATATAAAATCTGGAATTTAGTTTCTACCAGAAAGTAGCTGAAATGTTGTCTTCATATTGTATATATAAAATTCTTACTGCATTCAGTAGGAGCTTTGTATTCTCCATATTTCCTCACACACAAAGAAAAATTTCACTCCTCCTGAATCTATTTTGTGAGAGTCGGTATGTAAGCAAGAGTAAGGATCCTTCAAATTGTCATGGTCTTTGCCTCAGTTCTTTTTTGCTTCAAACACAAAAAGATAGTTTCGTGAGAACTGACGTATTTAGGTACTGTTTACAGAACCATATAACTTTAAAATACATTGAATTTCTTGATCTTGATTTCTTTTCTTGCTGAAATAATCTAGATCAACTTCAATAATCAAATCAATAATCTGGAATCAACAATTTGTCTGATATGTTTGTCTTTTTTAAGAAACAATAAATAAACTAGTTGAATCATAAAGCTTGAAAGACTTACAGTTTGGAAGTATTTGGCATAGGACAATGGAGCTTTCTATTATGAGTACCTAGGTGGGATTTGGAAATCAGTGGTACTGATTCATAGATTATCTTGTTAGCAATGACAGTACTCGTTGAGGAATACACCTAATGGGAACTGAGAAGTATTTGGATCTGTAATTCTGTCTGTTACTCCGTGATTGCCTCTGGTCATTCTCCTTTCTGGATAACAGGAGGCAGCTTTCTGTCCGTGCAAATCCTAGCAGTTTCTAAATGAGCTAATATTGCTGTGCTTGCATAAGATTTTAAGACATTATATCTAGAGGGCTCCAGAAAAGGTTTGTGCCCTGCAGATTCTTCTGTGTGATAGAGATGTGTCTGATGATTGAGAAATAAGCTGAGATGTCGTTTGGCATCCTGGGACTTTTAGGGGTCAACTAGTGACTTGTTGCTCAACATCAGAGTTCCTACTTGGGCAGACTGGAGATTGATCTCGTTACCTCCAGTGCCTACGTTGAACTCTACATGCAAAATAGGTAAGATAAATTATTTCCTTTCTTCTTGGTTTACATCGAGGTTTCTTGGTTTATTCAGGTAAAAGGCTTCACAGCAAGTTGCAGTTGGCTTGTGGTATGGGGAAATTTGTACCTACATCTGTGTGATATAGTATCCTATGTTGCCCGATCCTATGTTACTCTTTTGTTGTGAGCATGAAATTGGAAGAACCACATAGGATAGTTTTCCTTTATGCTTATCTTATCTTATGTGGAAGACATCAAGTTGTTGTTGGTTTTGGGGAAATAAGTGAGAAGGAAGTGATTTCCTGCCAAGCTGTGAGGAGGAGCAGGTGCCCCTCAGGTGTTTGGATGGGTGATTAGGGGCTTGACTCTCTGCAGGAAGTTAAAAGGCTGGAGTTAAAATACTGGATGTTGAATCATAGCACTCTGAGACTGGTTGGTATAATCCTTCTTTCAACACGGTTTCCAGTATGATTTTAGGAAGAGAAAGCTCTCTCTGTGAAGTTTCTGAGGTTTCTTGCACTATGTTCAGAGTACTTTGATAACCAGATCCTGTCTCTGCAGCTGCATCAACATGTAGACCTGAGTATCTGGTACAGTGTGAACTGTGGTGATCAATGAGATTGTTCATCTCTGTAGTCTTCTCAGCGCTGACCACAACACATGGAGCAGCATCCTGGAGGTAATAGATGTCAATAACTGGATGTTGCACATCTTTATTTGCGTTCCAATGACACAAGTGTCCTTGCAGATAAATCATAAAGCAAACTAACCAAATCTAAATCTGATGTGGATGCTGCAGAGGATACGCTAATATTGTTCTTTGTCCCTACAATAACCTGGACTGAAGGCAGCAGTCATAATGAGAGACAGCACAGAATATAGCGTAAGAGCTGCCGTTTAATTGTCCAGCATTATCAAATTCCATAACTAGTAATCTTTAAAGGTATACCTTAGTTTTAGTGTATGCCCATGAAAATATCTTACAGGGATTTTTCTTGCTTCCTCTCTCGTGTTTGAGAGGGGATTTATATGGTGTTTTAGAAGCACAGTAACTATATAATCCATTTCCTATCTGACTCCCACTTTCCAAATAGGAAAAGATAAGCAATATGGGGTGTGCTGTCAAAACATGGATTTCTTTTTATTTATTATTTGACTTCTATCCATGATAGTGGTTTTGGGTGCTACTTCTGACTCTGCAAGCAAAATTTTCCAGCTCGTGTGGTCCCTTCTCTGTTATTTCAGTAAACATATAAGAAACTGTATCTGCAGAGTCCTGCACATGAAGGTAGAAAGTTTTCTACGTCAAAAGAAATGGAACAACCCATTAGAAATATGCTTCGTGTTCCTAATTTGCTAACTTTAAGCACACGCTTGAGTTCATACACTTCCATTTGGCTGGGGTCTGTGCTGTGCCTGTGCCTGATAGCGCGGGATCCGCCAAGGATAACACAGCACTGCAGCCAGCGAGCGGAGCGGCACCTGCGTCTGACTTGGTCTGGAGAAACTTCTGCAAAATTGCTTTCAGAGATTTGGCTGCTAAACTGGTCAGGTTACTGTGGAGATCATTACGACTCCATGGAAAACTTGTAGTTGTTGAGGAGAACTTTTATGAAAAACATCTACATGGGTGGATTCAGGTGACTGGAACATCTAAACCCCTAGGCCTTTCACACCAAATGAAGAAATAATACTTCTCAACAGGGACTGATATTCTCCTTATGCTTTCTTTTGTGTGCTTGTCTTTGGAGGGAGTTACAGAGCTGAGATTTGCTTTAGCTACATGAGGGAAAGAAATAGTTCTTTTAGTCAGATGATACAAAGATCTAAGCTGTAAGGGTGTGATTCTGGTCAGAATAATAACCTTTTGCTTTAGAAGTGTAACCAAGTGTATACTTGTTGAAAACAAGTAATTAACTTCGTTTTCTGCAAGGGCCGTTGGGAACTAGCCCAGATTCCTGGGAAGGACTGACGGGGGTTTTCTTCTTTTGTTAACTGGGAGAGGTTTCCCATCTTCCTTACCGCATCCAGGCAACCTGTTCTAGCCTGCTTCAAAAACCTGGGCCAGACTTGAAAAGACGTCAGCTAGAGGCGTTTTATAAGCTGGGCAGACCTGGTCAAGCCTGGGTGTAATTGCTGAGGTGAATCACTTTTGTCTGTTCTTAATTTAAGAAGCACATTTCTTTCCTTTTAATTTCTAATGAAAGCAATGGATATCAAGCCTTATGATTCTAATGAGTCATATGGATAGTAAGAGGTTCAAGTTCACATTTTCATTTAAAAATATGTATGTGTTTGCCCATATGTATCCTTTAGATCATCCAGATTATTCTTCGTGTGAGACTTTCCTGTGTTATTGAGTCTTCAAGGAATAGCATTGATAGTAAATGAATAATATAAAGAATATTACACATCGTAGATGATGTTTAAAAAGTAGATTTTGACAAGAACAGTAGAGGTGGAGTAGACTTTCTGGCATTCAAACATATACTGAAAATAGAGAATATCTAATTTAAAGTAGAGCATAGAAACAAATTTCTATTCATGACAACAAATGCTGGACATATTCCAGAAATATGTTTAGGCTTTTAGAAAATTAAGCTTGAGATACATGGGAACTTTTCACTGTTTTGTAATTTTTATCTATCACTGTATGAAGCTCTGAGCTGGAGACTTAGCTTCTTGTTAGAGGCAAACAAAATGAAAGGAATCATTTAAGATGTTCTTAGGGAAGGAAGCTGGATGTACTCCATCTCTAAAATGAAATTCTGCCTCTGCGCGTAATCTTTTTTTTCTTTGTTTTCTTTTTTTTTTAAGTCCTTGCAAAAAGTCTTATTTGAGCAGGGGAGGGAAGGACAAATGTAGTTCATACTTTTGACAGGAAAGATTTGATAATCCTTTTGTAAAGAAGTATGGCATTTCTGTTACGAAGTGGTTGCAAAAACCAGGATATGCAGTATTTATTTTTATTTTCTAAATACCTACAGTAAGACACTTAAAATGTAAACAATTCTGTGAGCCTGTTTATAAGGCCTGACGTTACTTTTGTTTTGCTTAACCAAATGTCCGAAACACTGCCAGCAGTATGTCTGGAATGTTACTTGGTCTATTTCTGAAGTTTTTCTTTGTAGCACTGTACGCATGCCACAGTTAGGGGTAATTTACTTAAAAATGACCAAAGTAGTACCCCCCAAAGCTGCAGTTATTGTTCTCAACAGGGGCTGTATAATAAAAGGCAGCAGCTCATCGTATTTTGCAGCTTCTGTGCTCACACTTTTTTCTATCTCTCTCCACCTCTCTCCCTCTTTTCCTCCCTTCTTTTTTGTAAGCAGAATTGCTTTTGGCAAAGGTTTGGAAAGCTGGTGTTTGTTCATGCTTTGTTCTTAGTGACTCGATTCCTCTATAAGTGCTTGTAATTTCATTCCTTACATTATGTCTTAGGTCGCCAACTGCTTGAAATGCATAAAGTTGCTTTGTGGGATTGTTACTAGTATTTTACGAGGGTGATGGAGCATGTTTTCCCTATCCAAGCCCATATATTTCTTGATCTCGGTTCCAGACATCCAATGAGTTTGAGGAGAGCTGTGGGCGTTTCAACATTTCCAGCGGAAGGGTAGGGCGGGTGGGGAAGCTCTCAGGAACGCGGACGACTAATACTTGGTTCTTGGAAACGTCTTAAGGCCAAGTGCTCCCCTCCCACGCAACGAAAGCTAGACTCAGTGCTAAGGACCTGTGCTCTCTAAGGTGTTACCTGAATTTCTTAATTTCTTAAGGTATTACCTTAGTTTTCTTTGCCTTCTACCTGGCTAGAGTTGAGAAAAGAGCTGAAATGCAGATTACAGAGGCCCAAGGTTAATGCGGGAACACTCTGCAGATCATCTGTGCCCTTTGGAGTCCCACCTCGGGCACCCTTTGACCCCTTGTTATTGGTCCTGGAGGGCCTAATCCTGCTATTCCTCTCACTTAAAGGTACTTAATCTCAGAAATTATTTAACTGCTGGGGTGTTAATGTATAATTGGTATAAAAACAGCATGAATTACCTTACAGCACAACGTGAGTTTGGAACTGCAGTGACTTGCAATTCAATGCAACTATACATAGCAGGGTTTTTTCCATTCATATTCTTGCTGCATTTAACTTGTATTTTAATGCATATTTGGATGAATTGAGAGGAGAGCAGAGGGAAAGTGGACAAAGATTAGGTTGTTCTTGCATATGCTGAAATGTAGACATTTATGGGGTCTCTAGCTTTTCTTTTTTTCTTTCTTTTTTTTTTTTTTTTTTTTTTTTTTTTTTTTTTTTTTTTTTTTTTTTTTTTTTTTNTGTTCTCCTTTCTCTACATCTGCCGAAATGATTCCCTGTTATCCTCAGGTGGTAACTTTTTTTTAGTTCATTATAAGTTGTAACGAGTGCATCCCCTTTACTATGCACGGGCTTTGTAGCTTTTGGACAGTAATTTGTTTTCTTTATAAAACGCTTCTGCTGTATTTGTTTCCAGCTTTGATCATTTAACTGATAAATGCCTGCTGCCTGTATTCGCACCTGCTCGTCTTTTATTATCTTGTCTTAAATATAAAAACTTCTATTGAAATAAATCAGACTTGTAATTTGAAAAATAGAAAACTTCTGGCTTAAGTTACTTCTTACAGGTAATAGCAGCTTGACAATTGAATACGAAGCAACTGCTTGGCAGAGTTTTAATCTCTGCCCACCAGCAATAAAGTGCAACCTAATTCCTGAAAATGTCTGAGCTGTAAAGTCTCTGTGACGATGCAGCGTGCAAAGAGCAATAACAGGCTGACAAGGCTAATGAAGTCTATGTATTACTGAGGCCATGCGTTGCTGTTGTGACGGATCTGTAACGCAGCTGTCCTTCATTGGTGTTGTGCAGCCCCCATATCATCTTCCTGTCGCAGAGCGTGTTACCTGGAGGGCGACATCTCTGCGGAGCGCGTCTGTGTCACGAAATTGCTCATGCCTGGTTTGGACTGGCTATTGGTGCTCGAGACTGGACCGAGGAGTGGATAAGTGAAGGGTTTGCCACTTACTTAGAAGATGTATTTTGGGCCAGGGCTCAACAGGTAAGGAGACAATACCTCACTTCTCTATTAAGTCACATACTTAATCAAAATAATATATAATTCTGTTAGTTTTAAACTATTCCTCCTGTGTTATGAAGCAAGTCTTTCAAAATGGCTCTGGAATTTGCATGTTAACTTGGTTCAGAAAAACAAAAACAAAGCAAAATAAAAGAACTCCCTACTCCCTTATCGGTATGTAATGAATGCCCATCTTTACAAGGTAAAAGTTGGTGCAAGTAAGAATGGATGCATCTGTTTGTCAATGATTACCTTCCTCAAAAAAATGTACTTTTCAAATATTGCCCTTAAGCTATCAGGCAGCTTTTTGGCATTCATTCCATTTGTATTGTACTTCTGAACCTGAAATAATCAGCAGTGGCTTACTGAATAATGTAGTGCTCGGGCACACTGATGAAAATAGCATCTGTTTGCCCCACGAATAGCCAAGAGGCATGCCTGGGAACAGAATGGCTGCTGATGAACGGAGCACAAACACTGGCACTTTTTTTACATACTGCCTAGAAAAAGAATCACACGCTTAGAAATAAATCATAGCCCATCTTAAAGTGTAAACCTCATAGGCTACCTGTTTGGTAGTGAAGAGGTTTTCTGACGTGTTTCTTTTTTTTTTGTCACCTCTCCTACTTGAAGCATTCTGCGTGTTCGTTTCCTCCTGTAGCTGTGTCAGGCCCCGATTCCCTTCTCCTGTCCTATAGGGCACCATGTAAGTCATCAGGGCTCCTTGTGTGCGGGAGCAAGGGGCGCTAGGACCAGCTGCCTACATACATTCTTCTCTGTTTCCATTTTACAGATTATTAGGCATGTTTGTAGCATTGAATAAAATAAAATTTCTCCACACCTTGTGGAGCAAAGAGAAAGATTGTTCAAATGGTTCACTTTTTCCTTCTGGAAAAATTCCTTCACTTTCTGCCATTACCTTGAGCTTTACTGCTCTGCTGTGAGCTGCTCACATTCATCCCACACTTCTGAGAGGTAACTGAAGTGTTTTCACTATAATAGATATCTCCTTATAAAGGAGTAAGCATCCAAACAGGCTGTGTATTATACTTGTTCATTTATAAGATGAGAAATTTTGTTACTTCTTCCCCCCCCTGAAATTATTGAGCAATTTTGCTGTTGTGCAAGTGTTGGATTATGAATATATTCAATTCTACAATTTCAATTGTGACTGAAATGTTTATTTAATGAAGAAGAACATTAGCAGTATTCCCTTCTTCAATCTCCCTTCTTTCCTCCCCTTTAATAAAAAATGTGCAAATTAGTTGCTGATTTATAAGATGACAACCTGGAATTTATCTCGTAATTTTTCTGTTAATACTACTTTTATCGGGAAGATACAATAGGGAGCTTTTACCCTGCTAATGAAGCAGAAATAGCAGGAAAGTGGGGTAAAATCAGGACACAAAAGCAGCTCTTTGCTTTCACGGCTGGGAAGAGCAAAGATGCAGGCAGACCCGATATGCCAGGTACTGCACTGTACTCTGTGTTCAGTTCCCTCATTGCCAGTCACCGAGGGGAAAACAACACGCCTGTCTCTCTCTCCTCGGGCAGAAATATTTAACCGACTATTGATTTGATGTGCCCGGCGAGGCTCCTCTTTCCCCCAGCGCTGCTGTTAACTCTTAGAGCAACAGCCCGATTTCTGTGGCGGTGGTTGTTCAAGGGCATGGATGCTTGCGCTGCTTCTGCATTTCCTGCGTGCTGGAGGAAAACAGAACAAGTTTCTTTTTCTGCGAATTATTATTAACTGTTGGGAAACAACAATCAATGATCTGTGGGTGTTTTTTTTTTTTTTTTTTTTTGGTATCCTGGGCAGCTGTCACATGATGAGGCAGAAGCACAGCAGGAATTGAAAGCTTTGCTCCGCTGGCGGCGACTCAGGGATGAGGTGCAGAACTCTGAAGAAGAACTACAAGTTTTACGGTACAGATCTGACAGTGCAATATTTGCCTGTGCTTTCTTTCTCTCTCCTGCTTTCTTTTTGACTGTTTCTCTCTTTTCCTCCTGTTTTCCTCCATCCTTTCTCTCCCTCTAATGGACATGCATCCAAATCATCTGATTAAATCCTCTGCATTTCCTTATTCCCTTCTGAAGAAAAAAGAAAAGCCAAATTAAATTGACTAGGTTATTCATCTTCTGCATAATAGAATTGTTTTTCTGCTTGTTATTAAAAAAAAAAAAAAAAAGGAAGAAAGAAAAGAAAGAAAAAGCTTTCTAAAAATGTGGGGTTTAGTTTGATATAAAATGTCTCTAAGCATTTTACAAGAGCTTCCATTCAGGAAAAAAGAGACCGTTTCCTGAACCAAGTTCATGGTTTGTAGCTATAAAAAATTCTTTTTTTCAACTCTGGCTGAAGAGAAGCACATGCAGGAATATGTCATGTAACTACTAAGTTCAATGAAGCTTTAAAAACAAAGGAAAATGCAAAATAAACTATGTAGGTGTGTTTTCACTTTAGAAATGACTGATTCTATTTAAACAAGATTTTGTTCTTTACATACCAGATGATGAGCTCAGGTCTTCTTCTCACATAATTAAATACTTTAGATCAAAAAAAAAAGTGCTTGCTTTGCTAATGTTTTAATAATCAGGGCTGTTCTTATTGGTGCTTTGTGAATTTGTCTGTCTTTTATCCTCAGGTATTTATAGAGTGGTTGCCTGGCATCTCCACTGCTTGTCTTCCCCAACAGCTTTTGACCAAGACAAATAGGTTCACTAATCAGAACCCCAATTAGTCCTATACTTACCAAATCACAGAAGGGCAGGAACAGAAAGATTATTCACTACATCCTCCTATCCAACATCACATGCATATGTATGAGCAGACCATCGTCAACATAGTTTTACTAACTTTTTCTTAGAAACCTCAATTTAAAAGGTTTGTGCAGTGTCTAACTAAGCTGTTTTATTACTAGCAATTAATAACTATTTCGTATTATCTGGCTAAAATCTTATTTTCAGTTATGTAGATTTCTTATCTTCTTTCACCGGGTGGCAGTGAAGAACAAATTGATCATCATCCCCTTTATAATCGTCTTTTATGTGTTTTCAGAAGACCGTTGTCATTCCATTCATTCTGAGGTCTTCTTTTCTTTATGTGCTTTCTCTTCAGGGCCTAGTAGCCTTTTATGTTTGCGTAGGAGGTAATGTTCACCAGTGGAGAAATTTTTCCCTGTGGATTCGTGTCATCCAAAAATGTATCATCGAATTTGCACTACTGTAGTCTTTCATTGATCTACCTTAATTCACATTTACTGATTAATTGTGTGTCACAGTTGTAAGCAGAGTCAGTCAAATTATTCATTTCCAAGTGTGCAGTTTAGTGATAAGGCTTGCTTTTATATTTCTACCTATCATCAACTACCATATAGCTGCTGCCAACACAAGTACTGACTGACAGTGTCTTGGCTTTTTGTTTGTTTGTTTTTAAAAAAATTACTTTTATCCTGGAAACATTGTTTCTTGTGATAGGGAACGTATTTGGATGTTCTTTCTTATTGTTGTTGTTTTGTGGGTTTTTTTTCCAGTATTACAAAGTTGTGTTTGCTTTCTTTTACACTAATTATATAGCTGTTTTGTTTTGTTTTGTTTTGTTTCCCTAGGACTAAAATAACCTTTGTAGTTTGAGACTCAAGGGCACCTATTTATATACCCAATGAAACTGAAGTTTCTGAAACTGAAGTTTCCTGGGGTGCATTAAGAAGAGCGTCTCCAGCAGGTCRAGGGAGGTGATCGKCCCCCTDYACACAGCCCTGGYGAGGCCACATCTGGAGACTGTGTCCAGTTCTGGGCTCCCCAGGACAAGAGGGATGTGGAGCTGCTGGAGAGAGTCCAGCGCAGGGCTATGAGGATGATCAGGGGCCTGGAACATCTGCCCTATGAGCAAAGGCTGAGAGAGCTGGGCCTGTTCAGCCTGGAGAAGAGGAGGCTGAGGGGGGACCTGATCAGCGTGTATAAATACCTCAAGGGAGGCAGTGAGGAGGAGGGGGGCGGCCTCTTTTCAGTGGTGGCCAGCGACAGAACTACAGGAAACGGCCACAAACTGAAGCACCAAAAGTTCCACAGGAACTTAAGGAAACACTTCTTGACAGTGAGGGTGACAGAGCCCTGGAGCAGGCTGCCCAGGGAGGTTGTGGAGTCCCCTTCTTTGGAGATCCCGCTTGGATGCAGCCCTGTGCCCCGTGCTCTGGGTGACCCTGCATGTGCAGGGGGGTTGGTCTAGATGACCTCTGAGGTCCCTTCCAACCTTGGGCATTCTGTGATTCTATGATTCTGCAACTTGCCATAGTTAGTAGATGTCAAGTCTACTGCATGTTTACCATGCAGTATTTGCTTTTGCATAGTGATATTCTCAGTGTAAATACAAAAGAACGATAAATAAGTTTGTATTTGTAAAACTATGCCACAACATACTCACTTTAGAAGAGGAACTTGAGACCAGTTTGGGGTTCTGTGCATCTTTGTCTCTCTGATTTCTCTGGTTTCCTGCAGTCGCGTCTAAAAAGGACTTTCTGCTGATTTCAGTCAGCATAAATGTCTTCTAGCCCTTCTGTGGCATGGAGTTAGTTCTGTCTTCGTGTATGTAGTGTTTTTTCTTTTTTCTCCCAGTATGTCAGCATGCTTTCCAGTGCTGGTGTTCCAGAGATAAATTTTCAGTCTTTTATTTATACTAGATGTTTAACCTTTACTGATCCTTGTGGTGATTCAGGTTTGTGCTCTTTTATAAATACATTAAAAGCAAATGATAACTTTTTGTTTCTTTTTTCAGCCACGTCAGGAAGACAAAAATCAAGCAGCCTCATCACAAACTCTTTTTTCAACTACTTTTCTTTTTTCCCTATTGGACAGTCACATGTGTTTCCTTTTTCTGTGCTTTCTCCTGACAGAAGGAAAGCTTTGCCCACAGTTTGACAGCTCATCTTGTTAACTCTTGATCCTGCACGTGAATGCATATTATGACTAGGTGAAAGCCACACACCAAGTGATCATCATTATATTTCTTATTATTTATTATTATAAATATTTGATGCCATATCCTTCTTATATGGTGCTTCTGAAAAATGAGGTCAGGTATGAAAGAAGTGATCAGTCCCTTTTCAGCAGGCGAAACTCTGACAAGTAGCACAAGCAGTTCTTCAGTGTAGAAGAATATGTGTGGCACTGAGTTGTAGTGCATGTGTAAGATAAGTCTTCAGAGTCCTGTGGATTATCCCACAGCTTGAAGCAAACCTGCAGACAGAAAATCACACAGGAAAAAATCACTCATTCTGCTGGCCACCATCAAACCAAGTCTCTCATGGTATCAAAACAAAGAAGACTTGAGAAGACTCCATTTCTTTCTCTGAAATGAAGCTGGCACTCAGTTCTCCTCTTGCAAAGGGCCTTGTGATTTAACTTCTGCCTGTGATTTTTCACTAGAACAAACCAGTGTTGTTACCTTTTCTGCTTCCTTCAAAAATATACCAGTATCTAAAATCTACCAAGCAGCAATCTGAATAAGCTGAATGAGCTTGGCTTTCGTGTTATGCATACCTCCACTTATTAAAATAGATGCCAGGTTTGTTGGGCAGTGGAACAATCATTCGATCGCTGAACCTGCAATGTACCGTAAGTTCTAAGCATTGCTTTAAGTCAGCATGCCAAAGTACTGACAGCACTGCACAGGATAATGTTCTGGATATGTACGGTGTTGTGCGTTTAGGATATATACATTCTTTGTGAGAAGAAATTCTTCAGTACCATCATTCACGTGGGGTACTGCTCTCCAGAGACACAAGATCTACACAGGCACTAAGCTGAAGGTGGAAGAAGGGAAAGGATGACTGCCCAATTTAGAATAATTCTGATTCTAAGAGGTGTTTTGCCTTAGTATATATATTCTATAATATATATATATATATATATATATATATATATATACTTAGTATATATTCTATAACCTGTGCTCAGGCTCTGCTTTTCAAGGTCTGTGAAAGCAGGCTCTTTATTATGAGGGAAACATGGAACAGTTTTTGGTTGTCTTTTTTATACTTAAATGTGAGAAGTTGCATATAAAATTCCAACAGGCCTCACTTACAGGAGCCTGATCCAAATGGAAAATAAGCACACTATAGTGGGTATCTGCTACAATGGGCCTGAAAAAATTGAATGTGAGCTTTTTTACTTTTTGTTTTTATTCTATTTGATTTCAAATAGTTGTCTTTCATCTAGATTTCTCTGTGTCAAGTGAATTTTATGTGCCTAGGTCCCAAACATAGTGCTTAAGGGGAAAAAAAATGCTTGACACTCTTGGCAAAACTATAGTAAGAAGCCATTACAATGATACCAAAAAAGGAAGAATGTTTTCTGTACAGCATACCAAGATAGAGAAGAAAAGAAATATGATCACTGGAATTAGCTCATGAGTAGCACGTGGGTAATGTGGTTTGAAGAAGCCTGCACTGCTGTGGTCTGTGTTGTCCCTACTCTGTAGAATTGGGGAAAAAGAGCTTCAGTCTCCGAGACTGGCCCTTCCAAATGCACATTTAGATTCAGGATTTTGTTTTAGTCAGACAGGCCCCTGTTCTCGGGCAGATGGCTAGTCTATTTTCTGGATGGAAGATAAAATAACTAAAAGACTACTAAAAAAAACTAAAGAATACTGTGTCTGAAAATACTTCTGAAACAAAGAAAAAGTTATTTGCATGTCTTCTCTTTCATTTTTGTGCATTTTTGTGCTTACAAGAGCCTGGAAATCCTCTAGCGTTTACTGATGATTTCTGATGAACCAGATGTTTTGTTGCTTTTTAAAGTTAAGAGATCAAGAATTAAATTTCCTTCTAGACATTATTACCTGTCTTAAACTTTCAAATCTGTATGTATGAAAGAGGCTTTTTCTTTTAAAGCTTCAATCATTTTTCTTGCAACCTAAAATGGCAAAATTAAGAACAGAAAATCATTTAATCTGTGGTGAATTACATGCAAATGAAAAATATTATTCTTGAAAATGTGCTTATGTGGGCTTTTCTTGAGCCACTCTTTTTATGTAAGAAGCTCTGGTTGAACAGAATGACTCAAAACTCCTTCCTTTTCTTTCCCTTCTGCCTGAAATGTCTGTCTTATTGTTTTGTTTTGTTTCTCTTTATTCATAGTGTGTCTGTGTACTGTGGAATGACATGCAACATAATGTCATGCTGGCAGTGAAGAGTGTACACCAACTTAGTGATGCCTCTCAGATTTACCACAGTTGCCTGGGCAGCTGTATACAAAATAGCATTAAAAGTATGCGGCTCCTAATTTCTTTTTGTTTAAGCCAACTTATTTAACTCAGAATCACAGAATCCTTAAGGTTGGAAGGGACCTCCTGAGGGATCCTCTGGCCCAACGCCCCTGCTCACGCAGGGTCACCTAGAGCACGGGGCACAGGGCTGCGTCCAAGCGGGTTTGGAAGATCTCCAAAGAAGGAGACTCCACAACCTCCCTGGGCAGCCTGTGCCAGGGCTCTGTCACCCTCACTGTCAAGAAATGCTTCCTTAAGTTCCTGTGGAACTTTTGGTGTTTCAGTTTCTGGCCGTTTCCTGTAGTTCTGTCGCTGTCCACCACTGAAAAGAGGCCGCCCCCTCCTCCTCACTGCCTCCCTTGAGGTATTTATACACGCTGATCAGGTCCCCCCTCAGCCTTCTCTTCTCCAGGCTGAACAGGCCCAGCTCCCTCAGCCTTTGCTCACAGGGCAGATGTTCCAGGCCCCTGATCATCCTGGTAGCCCTGCGCTGGACTCTCTCCAGCAGCTCCACATCCCTCTTGTACTGGGGAGCCCAGAACTGGACGCAGTACTCCAGATGTGGCCTCACCAGGGCTGTGTATATTTCTTAATGCACCCCAGGATCCCGTTGGCCTTCTTGGCCACCAGGGCACACTGCTGCCTCATGGTCATCTTGTCATCCACCACAATGCCCAGTTTCGTGCTTTCGAAAAATACAGGAAAAAAGAAAAAACGCAGAGAGGAGAAAAAGACGGAATGAGTGGCAGTTATATAGAGATACCATACCAAAGACAGTGCTTTACAGTGCCATGGCAGTACGAACATGTAATCACAGAATCACAGAATATTCAAGGTTGGAAGGGACCTCTAGAGATCATCTAGTCCAATGTGTGACTCATTTCTTTGCTTTCTTATCCAAGCCTTAAATAGTTTGCAATCATTTTAGGCCCAACAGAGAGAACACTGGAGAAGTGAGCGAGTCGGGAGCATCTGTTGTCAAGCATGGTCTTAAAGCAGAAAAAATCTTCATGCAGGTTCACTATTTGAAGGTGAGTGTTTTGAGCCGTTTTTTAATGGAATTGATTTGCTGGTATTATAAAGGCTTCTTTCTTGTAGACATGTGTTAATTTATAGTTTCTTCCTCATTCTTGCAGGGTTACTTCCTTTTGCGGTTTCTGGCAAGGACAATAGGAGAGGCTTCATACCTTGCTTTGTTAAGAAAATTTGTCCATAAGTTCCATGGGCAGCTTGTCCTATCTCAGGTACTCTGCATTGGATTCTTCCTACTTTCTGGAAAAAATAAAGAAAGAAGAAAAAAGGAAAAAATACAGTAATTTTGGTTGTGGTGTGAAAAGAGAACAGAAAGAGAACACTGCAGAAACCCCTGCCTTCCAGAGAGCAGTACCTCTCTTCAGAATGATACATAAAACAGACGCTCTGCTTGTATCTGATTTGTAAGCAATGGATAAAACTTTTTTGGGAAATATCAGCTCAGTACTCTAAACATCTAATATTTTTCAATGAAGATGTTTTCAAAGATAGTCATTTGCTGTACTGGAGCTGTTCGCTGTACTCTTGACTACTGAGTTTTGGTTGTGGTGAGTCAGTCTCTGCCCAGATACCTTTCTTTCCGCTAGAGCAGAAATGTGGAGTAGGAATGTAACTGAAAACTTCTCTAAATAGTAACTGTGTGTGCACATTGCTTTCTGACTTTATTTCCTTCCTCCTTACTTGCTGCTTCATCCAGTGCTTGAAATTGCAGTCTTTTAGCAGGATGATGTCTTTTCCACTAAGTCAGTGTCCCATCACTCTTTGGCTACCTTTATGGCCATCTTTTACCCACCTGTATCACAGTCTTATCATAGTCGCTGTACAGATTTTCTCATTACATTTCTTTCTAAAATATTCTTCTGTTCTCTTATAACTTATCTCTTTCTAAAATGTTCTTCAGTTCTGTGTGCTGGCTGCTCTGCATCTCATCTTTAAAGATCTGTCAGACCCTATGTATTTTATAAATAGCCCACCTCTCCGTGGATTCATTTCGATGTCGGGTTACCCAGAAGGGAGACATCGTAGCAACTGCAGCAACTCTGGAAGAACAATTAGGATGTTAAGGGAATTAGTGTTTCCATGCTGTAGTTGTTTCCTGTACCATGTCACTGAGACCTTTATCTGTCACAGTGTGGAAAGTACCAGTAGCTGTGGCAGCCTGTGTTAGGGAGCCCAAAATCATGAATATGAGACTTCACTATTACACAGCTGGAAGCTTTTTGAAGAAATACAGATATCCTGAAATTGCTGGAAGTAAGAAGTGGTCCTGTGCTTTAATCTGGTTGTAAGAAAGGTGCTGATGTTTTTGTGAGAAAAAAGTCAGCCTGTAGGTCTCCTAAAATGTGTACTAAATATTCTTACCTTGAGTGTGATGCTTTGAGCTTTCCTAGGTGGCTGCGCTTGACGATCAGGTGTAAATGGGACACAAGGTCTTAGGGCATCATGGGCCACATGGGCCTTGTTTCTTTGCAGCCTAAATCTAACTCCCCTAGAAACCTAATTCCTAATTATTTCCAATTCCTATAGGAATTGGAAATGTAAGAGCAATTAAGCCAAATTAGTATGCAAAATTTATTGTTCAATTTTGAGTTCTTTCTTGAGAAAAACATGCTGTCAGTGTTTTAATTTGTAGAAGATTTAAAATAAATAAATGTGCAAGTGATTAAATATTGTGTTGTACCTTCACCTTGTCCAAAGTAGTTGTGAAGGGTCTCAGCCTCAGGAATTATGGGAAAGAGGGAAAGTAAAAATAATTGCCCACCTTCTGAATACTAGTCTTGTTTTCAGTGATGTTTGTAGTGTTTTTCCTAGATGAGGGCTGCAGGTGCAAGGAAATGACTTCAGATGTGAAACATTAATCAATTTACTTTTTTCCTTCATTTTGATTGCATGCTCAGTATGTTTTTAGTAGTAGTTTTTGTTTATTTTAGTTGAGTTAGCAACAGATGAGTAAAGCAAGTCTGGAATCTCTGAGAGGGGGTTGAAAAAAGAGAACTTTGTGTTTTCTTTCTATGAGAGAACTCACTTAGCTGCTTTAAATGAACTTTTAAAACAATGAATGGAATGTTACTGACTATAAAAATAATTAGGAGTGCACAGTGCTGATATTCCTAATGCTGCCAAAGCTATTGTTCAGTTTGATATTGAAATAATCAATATTAAATATCCCAACCTTGGGAACTGTCTATTTTGCAGACTTCAATTTTCACAGTTTCGTCTACTATAATAATAACCCAAGGTCTTTTGTGTTCACCCATTCCGATGGAGTTATAATTTGCTATGATAAAATGTCAGTAAAGGGAGCTCGTCAAAACATTACAAACTGTGCTGTACTTGGAAGTTTTAAAGGCACATTTGTTGTGCACATGTAAGTCCCCATGTGTACAACATCCTACATCAAGTTGTCCCTCGCACCCATTTGCATCAGTAATTTTTTCATTACTGTGAATATCCTACAAGGAATTGGTACCTGCACGTACAAGTCGTCATCCATCTGCTTGACTGTAGAAGCCTTGTGACTAGAATTGAAAGTCTGAGCATGTGGCACATGAGTGTTTGGATGTACCAATCTTGATGTACCAATTGGATGTACCAGTTTCTCCTTTAAGGTGCCAATCTTTGGCATTTTTCCTTTAAATGGAAGTTTTCTAAAATTCCCTGCCTGCGTTTGGCTTTGGCCATGCCCTGCTGGCCAAGCCGTGAGCTGGAGCGAGGGCTGCGGACGGGAGCGTCGCTCCGTGCTGAGTCTGGTGGGAGCGTCGCTCCGTGCTGAGTCGGGAGCTCGGCGCCCACAGCAGCTTGGAGCAGGGGGTCTTGTCCTTCTGCGACCCCAGGGAACTGGGAAACAGCCAAGAACTTGGCTCAGACAGAGTCAGCTTTCTGCTCCCATCCTGCACATCCGAGCAGACTGCGACGTTTCTGTGGTTGTTGTTAGCTAAGCCCCGTGCAGCCCTTGTTCACTTTCCCGGTATGTGCACACAACGAGACAGCCTCCAATACGGCGTGATCACAACTGTACTTTATTTACTGTGCAGCATTTCTGTCTATCTTTCTAAGTTTTAACAAGTATACAGAAATTTAAAAAAAAAATTAATTTCAAACATTTTAACCTGAGATTAACTATATCTAAAATATTTACATATATGGCAACTGTTTAGTATATAGACCAGATAACTGTACTGCACATTTTGCACAACCCACTGCATTAGTATATATCTTTCAAATACAATTATATCGAAGAAGGGGCTGGTGAATTGCATTTGAAGTATAACTAAGATTGGATTAATATGGGTATTATGAGTATGTTATGGTATATTATGAGGCAATATTTTTTTCTTTGTGAGAAAACTTCCTATTTATTCTTTCCGATGTACTTTTCTCCAAATAAGATAGACATTTTATTTTAAAGGCCAGACAGGTAACACAATGCAGTAGATGCAGTAATGGGACCCAAGCAGTGAACTGAGAGAGATGAATCCAGGAGAACCCAAGTGTTTTATCATCATATCTAAGATGGATGGCTGAATAAAAAATATAAATTATAAGTCAATTGATTGTGTCACATGTTTTAATAACCAAAAATATAGGTATGTAAAAGTCCAAGTAGCTTTTGGTAGCTGTCCCAAATACAAAGATCTTTGTAAAAATACAAAGAGAAGTAAAGAGAAGCATTACGAGAAGCAAGAAGAAAAGAGAAGCAGTAAGATATACAAGTACAATTGCCTTCTATCAGGAAAGTGTCACATATGTCTGCAAATGTGGCTTGGGCCTTTCTGATAAATCCTTCCCATAGTTTCCAAACTAAGTTTTGAATTTTCAGCCTTCCACTATGGAATGCTTTTTTGCATTTGGATTTTTGTTACTGTATTTACTTCTCTGCTGAACTAGACTTTTCCTATTTGGTTAACTTCCATTTAGCATCCTTTAGACTTAAAATTACATGATAGCTTGTTGTACGATTTAGTCTGATAGGAAAAAAAGATTAATTCTGTAGTTAAATTCTGACTAAAGCAAACAGACAAGGGAGTGGGCTTCATTTATGCCTGTTGAATCACAGCCCCAACTTTTGTTTATTTAGTGGAATTTATTTTAAATAATCCCAGTTAAAGGCATCTTCCGTTTAATTTTCTGCTCAATAATAATGGAAAATATATATAAGAGGTAGTTCTTCATCTTTTCTAAGGTGTGAGCATATTTTATATGTTTATGCACATGAAATAGAAGCCAACTGTGTTTATTTCTGTTTTTTGGGGCAGCAGTATATTGGGTATTGCTAAATAGTGAGAATCGTTGTGTGTTCTGAAGAAATCAAAGCAATTCATTTGAGTCTGCGGCAATGTAGGTTCCAGAGTCAGAGTGTTCAGAGAAGTCATGTTGAAAACTGAATGCTTTCATTTCCCTGCCTGGAACCTTGTTTGAACTTTTCTATCAATAAAGCAAGAAGAAATGAAAACACTTTTTTAGTAAATTAAGTGATAACCAACATACTTCCTGCAACTGATCTATTCCAAGAATGGGCTTACCTGCTTCGAGGTGTTCTGATATGCAGGAAGTGGTAGGTGTTAAACATAAAAGACCTATGGCTCTAACAGAAGCCCTCTTCCAAGTATAGATGGGATAAGTTAGGACTTGCTTCCCTTAATTATTAACCCTGTAGCTAACAGGACAAATATAATGGCTAATATGGACCAGTTCAGTCTTGTGTATTAGCTTAGAATAGGATGAAAGCAAGGCTACTGTATTCTGAAGGAATCTCTAGTCTTTAGAGGGGAATTCTGGACTTTTTATCAAACCACATAAGGAAGATTTCAACATGTTATTACTTTTGTTAAATAAAAGGAAGATGAATGCGAAGAGAATTTAAAATAATCTGGATCCTAGGAAGGATGCTTATTTGCATTATACATACTTTTCCCCTTAAAACAATGAAGTAACGTTTACCATTTAGTTAAGAAATAATTTGCAAATTCTGTAATTGTTGGAGTAGTTTAACTTTGAGTCAATAATTTTCATAAGAAATTGTATGTAAATAAATTTGGAGTTTTTTTGTTGGCAACTGAATGTCCTTTTAGATAGTCTAGCTTCAGGTCATGAAATTTCCATTTCTTCTATGTATTATCCATTCATATTGAAATTAGAGAATCTAAATGATACTTTTTGTTGGTTGTAGAGTACTTGAAATATATCAAATCCATTTTTCCAAACAAGAGGCTATTATATTCCCTTTAATGTTCTCTGTTTCCTGTTTAATATGAACAGGTGTGAACAGAGAGAGCTGTCTGATTCCTCACAAGAATTTAGGAACAGAAACATACTAGTGGTTTATTAAAATACAACCACTGGCATTATCATATAGTGACTGCAGCAGTGGAATGAAAGATCTTGTCGACTTCTTGCTTCAAGTAGCCTCCTTTCCCAGTTCCTCAAGGCTTTTTCTGTCAACCCACTCCTCAGTCATTAGGTCCCTACTCTCCTTGCACTCAGGCCTGCCACATTCATTAACAGTGCAAAGAAACTTTCTCCTTGATCTCAATTCACAGTCTGTTTCCAGCCCAGAGTTGCAGTTGTAAGGAAAATTGTTGGCTTAAGTCTGCAGCATGGTGAGAATAGACAAGAATCTTCAGGGTATTCAGTTGTGAGAGTCTTGCAGATCCTTGTGAACATGTGCAAACTCATTTTTCAAAGTATTTTTTTTCTGTTTGAAAATAGAAATGTGAATAAAATTCCACAAACTGCAGAATAAGAGTTTCTGGTATAACAGAATGTCAGGAAACGTTGTTTTCTAGCCTCTGGGTTTCCAGATCAGAAAAAAACCCAACAGAAGTCAGGAAGGTGAGTTTATATAAAAATGTAAATATAACTGGATTCATTAATAATGTAGCACGGTGGTGGCATGTGTTTTCTAAGTTACATTCTCTTTCTGTCTTCACTGAACTAGTAGTAGCAGAAACAGAAAAATACGTATTTTGTTTTATGATCTGATCCAGCCTTTATTTGCCCTGGCCACCAGCCTTGTTTCAGAATGTAAAGTGACTGAAACCTTAAAGAAAATGCCATTAGAACTTATGAACATTTGGCCCTACCTTTGCTACTGGGCAGTTCTGAACCATTTTGTCTGGAAGGGAATAAAACATGGCCTCAGGCTAAAATTTCAGTCCGGATGGTTAAAGTTTGACAAAGTTAAACACAACTGAAACCTCAGGCCCATAATGGCATGTATCAGGCAGACTTGATAATAGGCAAATGTTAGAAGACTTGTGAATATGAGGTAAATAATAATTCATTATTCTATTCTGTTTTGGGACATTGAAATAAAAACAATGAATACCAGAAAAAGATTAATCCTAACTTTAAGAAAGTGCGTAGGATGATTGTTAGTGTTTTATTCTTTATGGTTATTCTGAAAAATAAAGACAGCCTAATTTGTGAATCAGATGTTTAATTTCATACTACAACATACAAAATTGTTGTACAAAATGCAAAAACACTTCTAATACCAGAGATATGTTGAAGTGGACCATAGGATAGATTTTAAATCACTGCAATCTGATCAGTGATCCTGGTTGGACTGATGTTTACAAGGTTCTGTGCAAAATAGTGTCAAGAAGGAACACTTCAGTGTTGCATTTCAGATGTCTCATTCCTGAAATAACACTAATGATGATCTCTTCTCCATTTTTTTTTTTTTTGTAATCTTTATTTCCATGGAAGTTGAGTCTGTGCCTACAGAGTAGCTTCCACAAGTGGAAAGAGTCAATAGTTATCTGTGATATATAGAATAACAGCACAAACCTGAAAATAACAGTATGAACTAAGGGGATTTTTCAGGGCATCATCTTGTGAGAAATGCATTGTAGTAGGGCAGAGCCAACCTGACGTAGCTAGCGCAGTTAATGATAGCAGTCTTGCCACAGCAACACAGTGTAGTTCATCTTTCTTCCTAAGCAGGTTTTGCAGCCAATGCAACCTGGCGTGTACCTGGGTTATGGTGTAAACACGACTTCGCGTTAGCAGTAGTTTCAGTTCGAAGAGTCAGCTCTTGTGGCAACTGCTGGCAATCAGAAATCAGCCTGTGCTCATACTGCTACATACATTTGGCTATATGAAACTTGTCTCAAGATTAATATTAAAGTTGAATATATTGCTTTGCAGAATAGGATTATAAAAGGAGAGCTCGTATTAATAATTCCTCATTCTCTGTGGTGGTTGAGTGGAACAAAGTGGATGGTGTCAAAGTGATTGACCTTAGAATTAGACTGTGTTCAGCATGGGTTGCTTTTGAATGATGTCAGATATAATTTAAAAAGAAATATTGTACTGTTGCAAGTGAGGACGATGGTGGTAATGTTCCCATGGCCTCGCACTTTCCTTCTAAATCCAGGAAAAAAAATCTAGCTACTTTTTCCTTGAAGAGTTGTATTTCACGTGTGGCATAACTTGCAGTAACAGGTTAAATTTTGTCAGGGAATGAGGAGCAGGATCGGATATGCATGAAAAGCGAAAAAGCATGTGGTTGTGCAATTAAAGAAACGTGATAACAAAAGTGTATTGGACAGAATATATAGGACAAATTAACTCTGGTGTTTCATAGCTTCTGAGTATGTGAATCTGCAGCCTTTAACAATGCTCTTTTAATGTAGTTAGTGTGTGCTATAGATTAAACAAAAACAGGAACGTAGGATTATGTTAATATAGCAGGCTTTTCAAGGCCATTTTCTTTCCACATTGACACTTTTTGCTTGAGTGGGTTTGAAAACTGACAAACATAATATATGTTGTATAAATAATTGAGTAGCATAACAACACAGTGGATATATAAACTTATTTCTAACCATTCTGCAATCTGTAGTGGTTAAAATTGCAGTACTGGTTCTGTGGACACAGAGAATCTCTCAATAAACATACCAACTGTGGTACTTCTTTTGTTTTCTAGGATTTTCTCTGCATGTTGTTGGAGGACATCCCTGAACAAAAAGGGTAAGTGAGAAGCAGGCTAGAAATTTTAAAGAAGAAAGTAGAAATCAGGTCTAGACATCAGTTGTGCCAGCTAGAAACAGCAGCTGAGTAAAAGAGAACATTCAGTGTTGTTTTTAAACGCACGCGTAGGCGTGTGTGCGTGTGTGTCTCCGTGCTCTGAACCCGCTGCCCGTGGGACACGGGATGGATCCTCGCAGTGCTGCTGCTGCCCCGACTGCCTGCCCGCAGCGCCGTTGCCTCGCGTTAACGGCACAAGGGAGAGCTCCTGGGCCTGCTGTGTCACCACAGCACCTTCCACCTCACCCGTGGCTGCCGCGGCCTCTCCCGAGCAGCCCCTTCCCGGGGCTCTCCACTGTGTCAGAGGGGAGAAAGGTGAAGATCCCTAATGGAAATGGAGAGCTAAGGACCTCACGTGCACTTCAAATTCCTCCTGCGCGTGACCGGCTCACAATGATGCAGCCGCTGTGGAACACGGCTTTGGATTCACCCTGGTTAATTTGCTCACTTGCTCTGGGCTAAAACAGGCTACAAATACAGCTCCTCCTGGCAATGGGGCTTGGCAAATAATAATTTCTCCAAACAGTTCATTCGCTTGAAAGAGTCTTCCTGGAGAGCAGAGTTCCATAACTCTTGACAAGTATGGGTGAATAGCTTTTGCTGAAGAGAAGGGAAGAGGAAATTCTTAAAAGTCCAATCTGTTGCCTTTTTTTAGTGAAATGCTTTTATTTTTGATTTAAAAATGTTTCAGTTTGAATTTTCCTGACAAAATTGTGTTTCTGCATGAGGTATTAAAATGTCATAGTGAGGGAAAAGATTATAAAAAATTACTAAAACTTCTCTTTTCTTGAGTGAACATCTTTCTCTTTTTTTTTTTTTCATGAGAAAAGATTATTTCGAAATAGTCCTTTCAAGCAGTAAATGACAAAATCCCTGCATGGAGCAGTTCCCCTGTGAAGATGTAAGAGGCAAAGTTGTTTCCTTCCTCATCACAGTTGCACAACCTGTGACTGCGAGCATTAGTTGAGTTAAGGACATAAGGACTTATTCTTTTGCCAAATGTGCTTCTCACAGACGCACATGCACAGACACCATCATCCTAAGAACGTATAACCTGTGTCATCTTGACAGCTTGAAAGTTTTCTGCATATTTTCAGTGAACTGAATTCAGGTCTCCCACCAAAACACGAGCATAGGGAAATACACTGTAAAAAAATAGTAGTTGTGGACGTTTTTGAGTCTGGATAATTGTTTTCCTCTTCTTACACAGCACAGAGATAGAAACAGAATTCGTAGCCGTGATTTAGTAATCCAGGTGTAGAGAACAAAACAGTAGCAATATCTTCTAAGAGAGAAACAAGATACAAGAGATATTTTAATATTCAGCTTATTATTCTGCTTCTTCAAGGTATAGAAAACCTGTGACAGGGAAGCTAATTGTCATTGAGACAACTTATTCTGTTGCACTATGCAGTTAGTTTGGGTGGTGTTATTTCTCTTCAGTGATATATCTTGGAGTGCTATTTTGTTTACATTGTGATTTGGGTTTCCAGTCCAAAAGTAATAATGAAAAAGAAATGGGATGTGTTGGAAAGTGAGTTATCTATTGGCATGAGTATTTGTAGACTTATTAATAAAATCTCCATTTTCCTTCCATGCTTCATTTGTTTCTCCAAAGCCTAAACCTAGTACAAAGCCTCATTTGAATAAGGCGTCTGATTTTTCAACCTACATATATGCCAAAATATTTAAAACTTTAGTGAGATCACTGCAAAGAAAGTATGGCTGACAGATTTCACTTGCATCACCCCTGAATGTATGGGCAAAATTTCACATCTATGGTAATTTATAGTACAACCAGACATATAGCATATCTGAACCTTTTTACTGCCGATATTACTTTGAATGAGGATATCAACAGGAATGTCAGCAGTAAAAGAACATCTGGACATAAAGGAGACCTTTATTTCTTACCTGCCGCAAAGATATGCTCTTCAGTGCACTCTGTTCTTAGTATACAAAAACATACAAATGCTGAAATTAGGACAAGCTTGAAAAATATTAAACATTCTCACATTCTAATGTTTGTAATAGATACTGACCTGAATAATTATAATAAAAAAGAAGTATGCAATCAAGTCAAAATCTACTCTCATCAGTGGCAACAGAGGTAAGCTACCGTAGCTAAAGAGTGAAGGCTTTTGCAATGAGAAAAGGATTAATATTGGTAGAAAGCAATCATACAGCAGTGTGGAAATCTTTTCTAATCATTAGCTTTGAGCAATGCAACGTAAATTTTCTGCTATTGGATACAGCAGGCTATATCTGAAAGATTTTCATTCTTCTAGAGCTTAACGTCTTTAGTTTCAGTTCCTGCAGATTTTTTTGAAGACATTCCCAGCAATGAGCAGTTCAAAGGTACAGGCATAACCTTTTGTGTAGTAGACACTGATTTCTACTGGCTTTTGTGTATGGAGGAGGAGGATTATATACCTGGTTTTTGGTGCTACTGTCCTTCTTATTTTACCTCAATGTGAATGGCAGCTTAGCTAGAGAAATACAGACAGGATCCTTCTGTTTCTAGATTCTGTCTGAACAGCAGCATGGGACAGGTCTAGCACCATCTCTTTTTTTTTGTCCATTGAAATCTCCTAACTTGCCCTCAAGGCAGATTTCCTCTGTTTATGAAAGGCTAATGTCAAGAAAGGCACAAATATCTGCCTTGTTAGACATGCTCCTCTGCTTTTAAAACCCTTCTACTACAAAATGTACTATATGCTTTGCATTATCTACACTATTTTCCACCTGCAACTGAGACATCTTACTACCTAATCTATAATTTGAGTATTGATTACAGTTTATCTAAAAGCTAAACCAAATAAGAACAAACCCCCCTTCTTTTTTTCTGTCTGCCTATCATGGTGCACTAAATTTGATCAAAACAGTTATTCTGTTCCCTGGGCGGCTTACAGTCCTTGTTGTAAATTGATCCTGACCACATCTGCCCAACATGTGAGCCATGCAAAGACTCAGTGTTTTTAAGGCTCTGTAACAGAGCACAAGTTTCACTGTTCTCAGATAAATTGAGTTGCAGCTGCTTATGTTCTTTACGACTGCAAATCTTTCTAATCAGTTCACGTATGCTCTTTAGGTTTTTCTGTTGCTATTTTCTATTTAATTTGCAATAAAATAAATAAGCAAACTAGTAAAGCTATGGTTTTAGTATTATACAATTGACAAAATAAGGCTTGTGTATGGCTCGGTTATTTGTACCATAAATAACTCAGCTTTACTAACCACATTCCTTGTCTGTCTGTAAAAATTACCAGTTAAGTTCTAAATAACATTAAAATAATGCTGTAATTTCAAAGTTATATTGAAGTATAAGAAGAAAGTATATGTCAAAGAAGTATATGTCTCCTCCTTTCTTACTTCCTTTCTCATTTACTTGCATGAAAGCCTACTTGTAACAGAAGTAATTTTTTTCATGGAAACAAATAGCTGGTAGGCATATAGCTTCCAAAGGAAATCAGCGTGAAAGATTTTTCCATTTTTTTTAATCTTTTTTTTTCCTTTTTTTTTTCCTTGTGTAAGCTAAAGCATATATGCTGAATAAAACTTTAAAAAGGTAGACATCTATGCTGAATTAAAAAAAAAAAAAAAAAAAAAAAAGCTGTCCATAGCAAGAAGCTATGGACAACTGAGGACAGCTGACAAAATGATTATTCTCACATGAGTCTGGTATTTGGTTCTAACTGCACCTTATTATTTAACTGGGATAAATGATCAGTGTCAATTAATGTATATAGCTGATGAAGACCTGATTAATTTAAAAATGCTCAGTATCAATAGATATACTGATGAAGAAAGAATGGTCAAAGAAGTATTTTCAATTGGATTTGGTAGATGTGCGCAAAGTTTCTGGGGTGTCCAGTTCAATGAAAGCCTGATACACAGAGATCTGTTACAATACTAACTTTTCATTAGCATTAGTGTGGTACAGAACTTGCTTTTAGAGGCCTTGAACGTGGCCATGCATGTATGCATGTTAGGAGATGGTTCTTGGGCTGACCAGCTTGCACTCTATGCAAACAGAGGTGGAAGGAGATAGTGCATGCACCAGCATTCTCATTTTACCGCAGGGGAACTGCAGTACCAAGCAACTAAAAAAAAATAACTTGCCCAGTCTTGCAGAAACTGTTACTTTGCTATCAATTGAACCCAGATTATCAAAGCCCTGCACTATTTCCTTAACCAAAAAGCCAGTTAGGAAATCAAACACACAGCAGATTTAAGTCTTTACTGGTACTTAAATGCAACATAAGCAGGTGGTAAGTGCCCTTTCTGAATATGGATGCTTTACTGAAATACAGCCTCTATAAATATCAGGCTCTGTGTCCTTTCTTTAGGACATTTGTATTGCGACATCAGTGTGTTTATTCTATTTTTTGGGCCTGATCCAAAGCCAAGCAAGTCAGTGGAAACCTTAAAGGACTTCACATTTCTTCAGTGTAGACTCTCAGTCATGCTCAGATCAGATTTTTGCAGCAGTCAGTGTATTACTGTGTATTATATTTGGGAATATAATATTTTATTGCGTAGCTTTTATTTTGAGAAAATCTTACCCCTTAAGTTTACCATAGGTTCTGAAACAAAAAACAAAAAACAAAAAACAAAAAACAAAAAACAAAACAAAACAAAAAAAAAAAGCCAAGGGAAAAGCTATCATTGTGGGGCTGTCTTTCTCATCCCTAGCTAAAAACAGAATAAATACATGAGCTTTCCAAAGTGCTAGCTGTGGTTCAGGTTAGATTCATGCAATAACAGATAAAAAATGATTATTGTGATGTTGTGGCTTGAAACAGATAAGCAGATCGGGAGATAACCGATCTACCTTTGGCTGTACAAAACCTGGAGTTTGGTTTAAATTACTCCTGTATACACCCTCTCTAGTAACAGGACAGAGATAAAGCCTCAAAAAATGATGTCGTATTATCCCAATGTAAGTGAATTGACTGGCTTTTGGATATGGTTTTCTTTTTCTCCATTATCCAAGGAAGGGATTCGGCTAAATAATTTACACTAGGCACCAATTGGTAGCAACATGTAGTAAGGTAAAAGTATTTGCAAGGAAGGATTCGCTGCTTAAGCTCTCAAAGTTTGACAAACTTGCACAAATAGAACTATTAAATGCTAACCAATTCTGGATGTAAATAACTCACTTGAATGTAGCACAATACTCTTAAAAGCATGTTGTTGATTTTTGGTTATTTGTACAAAATGGATTTCCATAGTGATAAGACACTCAGAATGGCAATTTCCTGAAAATTCAGAATCCTGGCTGTGTAGAAATGTTTCTGCTTGCTGTTGAGATTATTTGAACCACATGATTTGAAGGGTTTTTCTTGTCCTGTGACAATCTAATGTTTCCTAGCATTAAAGAAATACTTTGATGTACAGATGTAGTGAATGGGAAGATTCTCTTGGCTCTGTGGGACCTGTTCTCCCCTCTGGGACCTTTTGAGCCACCTCAGCCTGGCTGATGTGTCACCTCTTACTCGTGAAGACATTGCTGAAGAAAAGTTTGCGCATAAGTTGCATGAAATATCAAAATATTTTAACTGTAGTGGATGTACTAGTGCTGCTTCCACATAATGTGCCTAGCCTACACTGTCATATATGACTGATCAAAAACAGAATAAAATTGCAAAAAAAACCCAGAGAATGCAAACATGTATAAATGCTTTTTTTGTCTCTATATCTGAATGTCCTCTCTTTTTTTTTAATCTGTAGATACTTATGATTTTCAGTATGACGCTGTATCCTGTGTATACAAGCCTATCTCAGTAGCTGAATGACACAGGGTAGCATTTGCAAGGAAAAACTTTCTTATGACTAAAGCACTTGATGACTGATTTCTGGCATTGTGCCAAAATTCCTGTGTGTTTTGGACACGCTTGTTAAGACTAGATTGCATACTTTTTGCAGATACCATTGAACAGTTACTCAATGAGTAGCCAACTGACTTTCCGTTTTCTTCATATTCTCCCACCCCTAACTCACGATTACAGACTGTTATTCTTCTGGAAATACCCATTTATTTTAATGAAATTTCTTTAAGAATAGTGCTATGTGCAGGTAAAGATGGTAGATCCCGTAAGACAAGAGTATATTATATTTGGGTTCTGTGTTAAATGTGTATTCTATGTTAAATATGTAAATATGTCATTTAAATATTTGGCCATTCTAAAAGAAACTAGATATATTTTAAAAATTAATAAGTTAATATGTATGATCTGTAAATAAACAGAAAATTTGACTCTGTGATTATGTCTGGGGCCATCCACGAACACTAAGCTTGGCAATTTTTGAGCCTTAGTTTTGCCATTTGCATGTCAGGTATAACAATGATTGATCTGTCTCCCATGGGCACAGTGATTTTAAAGTCATCCAGTAAAAATGGCAGATAGATTCATTACAAATCTCCTTAGTTACTGATGCAGTCCATAAATAAATCTCTTTTAGAGTAAGGATTTTGAGCACAGTTTTGCTGAGGTTTATTAAAAAAAATCTGTGTCATGTAATTCTAAGTGAAAAAATATGTGTTGAGTTGAGGTGAGACAAGGCATTGCCACACACATAACAAATATTCTGAGAAGCAGAATAGGTTACCTTTGTTTGAGGCTTACTCGTGATATTTTTCAGTATTGGTAGTGTGATAAATGAAAATAAAAGAATAACTTTCTTTTTTTTTTTAATCCTCGGAAACTGGTGGCCATTTAAGTTGAGAAATCTTAAGACTTCAAGAAAATATAATTTCTGAATTTGCAAAAACCTATGCATGTGCTTTTTTTAGTCCCATTCAGCTTGATCATGACATGCTGTTCCCTTTCATAGCAAGTGGGGCTCCAGGCTATTCTCTCATTTTCCTGTAAATGTTACTGCAAAGGGAAAAAAAGTGCAAAAAAAGTTGAAGTTGATATATTATTAGACATTTGTTGACTTTGACAATGAAAACCCAGCAGTGGCTTTTACAATCCATAAATCTAAAGCAGTTGATGTTTCTTTTCACTTTCTTTGCAATTTTGTCTTTACATTTGCACTGATTCCTTAATACTGGGTTTGAATATCTCCTGCTAAATTTCCTTCCTCTGAGAGTTTTTTTCCTTAAGGGAACCAAAATTCCACTAAGGAAGATGTAGTGTATCTGCTCATACTTTACATATGTTTCATAAATGCAGTTTAGCATCTTGAACTCTCTCAGCTCTTGTAAGGACTGTATTTATCTTTTGAGTTTTAAACATAAAATCTAGTATGTGTTTAATTTGCTTGTGTCACCTCTTGTGATACTATTTTTTTAAAAATCAAGAATGTAGTACCATTGCTTTACAAACTACTACCTGAAATCAGGGTGGTGTTCAGCTTCTATGGGATTAATTATAATGTGAAAAAAAATATTTTGTTTGTATATCCTCTAAAGCTCTTCTTAATTTTTTTTAAAGGTCTGGCCTAACTATCGAAAGTATCTTCCAAAATTGGCTTGACACTTCTGGAATACCAAAGGTAAATACAAAATCTCTCTTCTCATTTCTTTATGTAGGCTTGCATTTCATCTTACTTTACATGCTATGTAAATGATTACTTTAAGTTATAATATGTATAAAACACATTAAGTTCTAATATGTATAATATGGTTTTAGATTAATTAATTTTGGTGATGACTGTTTTTCTTATACAGTGTTTATATGGGCTTAGTTTTGATTGGTTGCAGGCTTCTACTGTCTTCTCAAAGAACCTGCTGAAGGGCAAATCTTACAAGTCTTGTCTTATTGCTTAATATTTTAGTCATTGAGAAGTAGTCTGTAATGTATAGTGTGGACAGCACTAAATTTGTGGAGCATTATACACAGATGTCATATATGAATTACTGACAGCCATGCTGACAGCCGTAACTTCACTAAATTTAAATTTGTTCAAACTTGAGTATTTTCCTGATATTGTAACATGTTCATGAATCTGCTGCATGGGTAACAGGTATCTCCTTGTAGGTTAAGCACTGTTGTAGTTGAGACTGAGCGTTATTGTTATTTTTTTAATATTAAATATTTTACATTCTGTTAACTTAAATGCTTGTTTTTCTGTGCTATGGAAAGGCCCTGATTATTGGTTTTGGTCCAAGACGGAGATGACCTGAAGAAAAGTTTTCCTGGATAAAACTTCCTAAAAAGAGCTTTATACAAAGTCTGCTTTTATTAAACATTAAAGTTCAATATATAACTGATTTCCCGTATGTTAACATCAGTTACTTAGGATTTATCTTACCTAGTGCATTATGTTTGTTTCCACTTTGTGTTAAACGTGTTCATTTAAAACTACTTCAGTATTTTTAATGTCCTTAAGGTGCTAGTTCATATAGGCAAATGTGAACTACACATATGCAGCAAGACTGGGACTCTGTGGGGTAATCACATTCATGGACAGAGCTTTCAAAATAGCTGGAGAATTCGAAGTGATGAGGAGTGGCCACCAAAGCTGAGCCACGCTCAAACGCTGCGCTTGAGTGAGCCCTTGGCTGCCTTGGAGTAGGTCTGTTGCACACATCCATTGTGCCCTACATCCTACTGGAGCTTCTTCTGGAAGCTCTGCCCTGAGAATGGAATATTCTAGGAATAATACTTGAGGAGGCTAGAAAATCAAGGTGAGGGCTTTGTTTGTTTGCTTGTTTTCTGTAAACAGAAAAAGCAAATTAGCATTAGATGGGGAAATGAAAGTAAATGTTATCATGTATCATGATGTTCTGTCATTTCTTGAAGAAAGGAGTTTGTTTTTAATACTACATTTTGATCAAATATAATTTGTAATACTCCATCTTGATCAAGCTTTTTTTCCTAAAAGAAAATTCCATAGAACAGCTGTTTTGAAGGGAGAAACTAATGTTAGATGTAAGATGCTGAACTACTCCAGCATAACTAGCAAGCAGTTTTATTATTTCCTGCAAGTATCTGTTGGGCGTACATTCAAAACATATAGTGAAAATATTTCCATACCCAACAAGCTTTTAAATCATTGTAGATGTTCTTTAATGACCTAAGAGATTTTGCTGGGAATTTGGTTGTTCTGTAAAAATAACAGTGTCAACTGGAATGGTCCTGATTTAGTATTCTTCCTTTGAGAATCAGTGTGCTGATCTCTTCTCAGTGTCCATCAGCAAGCTCTTTGATGATATACCCTCAATGCCTTCAGCACTTGTTAAGCTCACGTGGGAACTGGTCTCCATTTTACTGAAAGAAATGGAGTTGTCATTCTGTGAACTGGAAACCTTGTTCGCTTGGTGCTTCATTATTTCATTGTGGCATTGGAGAGAAAATCCTTATTGCCGAAGTCAAGACTGCAGAGGTTGCTAGGGACATTATTTTCTTACATAATCTAAAAAGGACTGTATTTACTGACTGTAGAACTACAATCTGAATCTAATAGTGTGTTGTGCAGAAACTGATAGAAATACCATTTAAAAGTCAATCTTTTTTTTTTTCAGCTAACTATTAATTTTACTAATGTGATGGATCAGGGCTGGCAAAGTCTTATGAAATACTTTGTTACATCTGTGTGAACTACCTGCATCATAACCAGCAGGCCAGGCATTCCACAAAAGTGATCTTTCCTCTCTCAGATGGGTTGGAAGCTGAGCAGACGAGGCTGGGAGGGGAGGACAGCTCCTCTCTGCCCTTCTGGGTTGGGTGAGAGGGCTGAGCCCACCAGCTGGTGTGAGCTCCGTGTGGGACAGAGTTGACTTCTACAGTCGGCTGTCTTAAGTAAAGGAGTAATGGAGCACTTCCGAGAAGAAGTTGAAGAGTCTCAGTTCCCAACCAAAGGAGAGAGCAAGAACAACCTTCACCTTACTCTGGACTTGGCAACTTTCTGCTCATCGCCCTTATTTTGCTAGAAGGAATAAAGAAGTTTGTAGCATGGGAGTGGGAGGCACTCTTGATCCTGCAATGCCTGCTCTTGAGGGGTTTGTTATCAGGACAAAATGCATCTACTAGTGTTTCAGTAGATACCTATCAAAGAGAATTTGATTGAGAATACCCACATTTTAAAACATTAATTTTACAAACTAGTATTACAAATTACAAATAGTATCTAAGTGTCTATTGCATTTAGAGATGAAACTCTTTCTAAAGAATTTGATTGAGAATACCCACATTTTAAAACATTAGTTTTACAAACTAGTATTACAAATTACAAATAGTATCTAAGTGTCTATTGCATTTAGAGATGAAACTCTTTCTAAAGAGACTTTTCTGTGTAGTGGGATAGGGAAATACATATCCAGCTGCCCGTTTGGAAAATCAGCTCAAGACATAGTTCGTTTATATCTCTACCATATGTGAGTGTTTATGTTTTATAGTGACTCTCGTTGTTACCATGGCATTTTTTTTATTTTTATGTTTTGGTGGTTTCTGCTCAGGAAATTCATGTGAGTCATTCAATATGAAGAAAACTCACTGTTCCTAACTCATTTACAGTATTATCTCCTCAAGTGTTTTTAACCATTTTCTTCTGTGGCTATATCCAAATCTATCACCTGTACACATTTGGTACTCTAAAATTTGATGACCAGGTGGTTGTATAAAAAGAGAGTTTGTAGCCCACTCCACCAGTTCATTATCCTCATGTCAGTATCTAACTTGAGGATGTTGGCTTGGCCCTTCTGCAAATGATGCATGAGGGTAGCTACTTTCCACTCCCCTGGCTGCTGAAGGAACATTGGTTAAACATCTTCATTCCCAGGGAAGGGTTAGCATTTGTATGCCTTATCGTCATCTGTCTTGGTGTCTGTGTAATGGAAGATGTTTTTCCCTGGGACCTGTTCCATTTGCCATCCCAAATCTCCACAGTCTGTGCATGGAGCCATACTGCTTTATATTTGTTTCTCCTGATAGAGGAAACTTTAATATTTGTCAGTTTCTGTTAGCATTATACTTTTGGAAAGGACTTTCTTTTTTTTCTTTTCCCTAGTCATTGAACGAGTTTCCAAGCTCATATACCGATCAAGTACCAGTCAAGAGTATCTCTATTTAAGTTAGGGAATTCATACTGATAAATAAACCAGAATTTGGTCCACTGCCTTTTAAAAAATAAAATCTACATGCCAATTAACAGTTCCAAATTCTGTGTTTTTCAAAGCTTTAAAGGTTAACATTATAAAGGAGGGTGTGTGGTAGTGACTGACCAATCCTTTCCTACAGAGAGGAATGCCACAGCACAGTGGTTTCGTTGCATGCTTGCTGCGCAAGAAGGTTTTCTCACACTGAAAACAATAAGCAACATAAGAGATGAAAAGCAAACATTTCTGAAACACAAGCTTTCAGAAGTTTCTTCCCTTTTTTTTTTTTTTTTTTTCCCCTGAGAACACATTGCAGCTGTGTTAAATAATATGCAGCATGTTGCATTGTTGGAAAAAAAAAAAACAGTTTATCAAATCAAATATCAGCAACCTTCAGAATGTACTTGCCTCTCAGAGGTGACTCACCAGGGGATTAGAGCAACTTTTCATCCTGTGTGGGGCTAGTAATGGCTTAATGCCACTAACTTTAGTCAATGAGTTAAGCTGCCAAGGAATCATAAGAACAAAACATCATTTATATCTGGAAAACACCTAAGAAATCACTTAAATCTACTTTATCCCTGCCGCTGATGACTTGTTCTCTAACACACAGCTTCTGTTGTATTTTCCAGTCTGTGTGGTTGGCTTGCCCTCATTTAACTAGAGTTAAGACTAAAAGATCATATGTTTTTAAGGAAGATTTTTCTGCTATTTTATATAGGCTTTTTTTTTTTTTTTTTATTGTCCATTTACTAATTCCTGAATGTCTTTTTTTTTCCCTAGACAATTTACTTTTGCTTTATAAACTTATAAAGCATAATTATATATATAATATAAGCATATAAACTTATTAAAGCATACTTTAAAGTATGCTTTAACACATTTCTCCACTTTCAACTCTATAATGCACTGTTTAATGAGGGTTAAACAAATAAATAATAGTCTCTGAATTGCATAAATTGCTGTATGTACTTTTTGAACATTACAGTTTCTCCACCTTTCCCTCTGTGCAGCTGCACTGTTTCATGGCAAACTATTACTGGTAAACCTGCAATCTGGAGTGTTCCATGGGGGTGCCTATGATTTGCAGCCCTGTGTTATAAAAACAATCTCCAGATTCACTTCAAGTTAAAAAAAAGAAAGATTTAGCCCACTCCTTTGTAACACATATTTTCCATCAGAACTTTCAATGAATCCTAAATACCTATGTAATCACATAGCAGCAGGCACCGGGAAAAACTCACCAAACATCCTCTCAAAATTATGGAAAAAAGCAAGAGTTGATAGGATTTTTCCCAGTCCCTTTTCCTGCCTCATCTTCTTATTAAAACTTAATTGTTCTAGACCATTCTACCTTAAATAGCACTTCCTAATTAAAATAGATACATCTGGCAGGTATGTCAGAGTAGGTACAGCTCTGAAAATGAAATGAAAATGAGCATGAAAATACCACTCCATGATTTTCTAATTCTAACTAAAAGTTTGCCATTTAAAAGGGATTATTTTTTTCTTCTTCCACTGTTTGTTCCACTACTTATTTTCTTCTTCCCTCTTAGCTTAAAATTGTCTTCTGTGATACAGCAGTAGTTTATGTTCCATCAACTGATGTTATTTCTTAAAAAACTACATTTCTGTAAGTATATGGTCAACATATCTTCCATTCATGAATATTCATTTATTCAGTACTTCTGTTTTTGTTTGCATATTGGACAGATTTGTACATTTGCTTTTGGATTGTCGTATTTGAGAAGAAAATGGTTTGAGTTGGATTGGAAAGGAAACTCATAGCACAACTTCACAAAGAAACATAAAAAAAATTAAACAAAAATGTAATTTGTAAAACGTCCCAGAACAATGCAAGTAATGTGTTTTTTGAGTTTGTAAATTTTAAGAGGATGTTAAAACAGAAGCTCAAGTACTTGGTATGATTTCTGATAAAGCAGTCTATTACTGAGAAGGTTCCTGTCTTTTGCCACTGTTAAAAACTTTATGGACTTCTTGTTTCCTTTTGCTGAGAGAAAATGACCGATAAAGGCATAGTTCTACAAGAGGTTAGGTGTTGCAGTCAGTTACTAAGAAGGCAAGAAACCAGCCAAATCTAAATATTTTAAAAGAACATTCTTCCTATAATTTTGAATGATGTTTATCGGCTGTGTACGTAAGCTTTACAAAGCTTATTACAGATTCCTTCAGCATAAAAGTCATTCTTATTGGGTCAGAGTGTAGCTTAAGGCTTGTGTGTAACATAATACTTTTTTGTGATTCCTACTCATGCCTTAGCTTGTAGTATTTTCTGCCTGGATATGTATAATCACATATTGGTGGATGGCAACACTGAGTCAGTTAACAAGTGAAATTATTTGTGCAAAAAAAAAAAAAAAAAAAAAAAAAAAAGATGTTTGTAGACATTAGCATTGAATATGACTTCTAAAATAGAAAAATCATATTCAAACTCAAAATTTGGGTAAAAAAAAAGGGAATGGGATATGTAGAGATATAATTTCATTTTATTTAATGAAACTAAATCATGACTGCTGTATTTGATTTAAAAGTAGACATTAGATATTAGATACATGGATAATACTCAAGTTCGTTAGTTCAGAGAGTCAGAGAAGGGCTGAGGCTGGAGGGCAGGTTTGGAGAGACCGTCTAGTCTGCTCTGCTGTGCACCCAGAGCACCCTGTGCCGGCAGGATCACCCCCAGGCGAGGGCGTCTCCGGAGATGGAGAATCAGCACCTCTCTGGGCAACCTGTGCCGGGCTCTGTCACCCTCACAGCAAAGACGTTTTTCCTCAAATTCAGGTAGAACTTTCTGTGTGTCAGTTTTTGGCTGTCACTGGGCACCAGAAAATAATCGGGCTGCATTCTCTTGACACTCTCTGAAGATACTTGTATACATCTAGTAGGTCCCATCTCAGTCTCCTCCAGGCTTAACAGCTCTCAGCTTTCCTCACGTGACAGATGCTCCAGGTTCCTAATCATCTTTGCAGCCTTACGCTGGTCTCCCCAGTAACTCCACATCTCTATTTTACTGGGAAGCCCAAAACTGGACACAGTCATTAACTGAGTTATGATTTAAAAAAAAAAAAAAAAAAAA